>NC_133437.1:25282166-25437166 GCF_011762505.2 Arvicanthis niloticus
GACCCCAAACATAACATTATTTCATCGCTACTTCCTGTTATTTTTGCTACTGTTATGAGTTATAAATATTTGCTATGAGGGTATCTAATATGTGATCCCTGTGAAAGGGTTGGTCAAGTCCAAAAGGGGTTGTGACCCACAGACTGAGAACCACTGCCTTAGTCTATGTTGGGTTTAAAAAAAAAAAATCTATGTACTTACATACACACACACACACACACACAAACACACAGAGACACACATAAATGTATCAAAACAAAAGTGAGATGACTCAGTTGGTAAAGAAACTTGCCACTGAACCTGATAACTCAAAACCCATATGGTGGAAGGAGAAAATGGATTCTTGCAAGTTGTACTCCGACTTTTCCCATGGGAAGATAAACTCACATATACTTTAAAAAGTAGCTTAATAGGATGCTTTGGCTTACCTAGGAGGCAAGGGAAGATGGAAAGGAAACCTCACTGAAAGACAAAGGATGCAAGCCTACAGTGTGACCTGTAATAACATGAGACGAACACACACCTTACAGCAGCCAGCTGATTAAATAACCTGATACACGCAAAGCAGAAATATACACAGGAAGGGAGGTGGGGGGGAAGGAGGGAGTGATGGATTTGGAGGAAGAGGCCTGCAGCCATAACACCAGAAGATGGAGAACTTGAGATATTAATGAGACATTGTCTCAAAAACTGCAAACAAAACCCTGTCATACAAATGCATCATATCATTTTAATTTGTTTCTTTTAAACAACAACAAAAACAAGAATATGTCCATATGCAGAAATTTCAGTAAGGGGTGGCTGGAGAGATGAGCCAGCAGTTAAAGAGTACAGATTGCTCTCAGCACCCACACTGCATGGCTCACAGCCCCTGTAACTGCAGCTCCAGGGTTCCAACACCCTTTTGTGGATTCTAACAGCACTAAGACTAACATGTATCACAAAATTAAAAATAAACCCAGGGACTGGAAAAATGGATTAGCAGTCAAGCACTTGCAGAGGACCTGGGTTAGATTCCCAGCACAGGCACAACCCATACCCAGCCACCCACACCCGCAAATAATAAATTAAGTAATAACTTAAAAAGATGGAACTCCAGTTCTAAGGGATCTGACACCCTCTTCTGACCTCCACAGGAACCAGGCATACAAGAGGTGAATAAATATACATGCATGCAGAATGCTCATACACATAAAATAAATCTGAAAAAAAGAAGAGAAAAAAAAAAAAAAAAAAAAGGCCAGGTGTGATGCAGAAGCTTTTAATCTTTTAATCTTAACACCTGGCAAACAGACGAAGGCAGATCTCTCTGAATTCAAGGGCAGAGCTCTAGATAATGAGCCAGGTCAGCCAGGGCCACACAGTGAGACTCTGCTTTTTAAAAACAAAAAAGCAACCTGTTTATTAACAAGGACAACAAAAATCTGTGTACTGCTATCCTCACAATTTAAGGCCATGGAGGCTGGTGAGGTGGCTCAGTCAATATATTACCTGCCTCACAGAACCATGAGAACCTGAGTTTAAGTCTCCATCACTCATAAACTGGATGTGAGGTTTTTTTGGCAATGGGGGTAAGGAGGGAAGGCAGAGACAAATAGGCTCCTGGAGCTTACTGGGCAGCCAGCCTAGCCTAGCTTTGGGTTCAATGAGAGACCCTTTCTCAAAAGATAGTCAAGAGTGTTTGAGGAAAACACCTGTTATCTACCTCTGGCCTTCACAAGTATGTTGCATGCTTATCCACATGCCCACTCAGAAACATACATACCCTACACCCCCTGTTTTTAAACCATAGGTCACTGTTATTTGTTTTTTTTGAGACAGGGTTTCACTGTTTACCCCTGTATGTCCTCGAACTCAGAGACCCACCTGCCTTTGCCTCCCCAGTGCTGGGATCAAAGGTATGTGCTAAAACCACAGACCACTAAATAAATCTTCCAGAAGAGAGAACCCATCTTTTCACCTAGAGAGGAAGGCTACTAATGGCCTCTATTTAACCTTGCTCGTTTCTGCTGCTCACGAATGCTGGATAGGTGCTGCCATGGAGCTACATCCATAGCCTCATGCTCAATCTCTGTAAAAGTTTATGACCATATCAAAAGTCAGCCTCCCAGGGCTGTTGCAAAGATCAGAAGACTAGTAAGGCCTTAGTCAAGTAGCGGAAGACATGGTCTCAGACAAAAAGTGAAGTTTTATAACTTATAAAATATCTACATGCACTTCTCTTTTTTTGAGATCACCTTTCTTGAAGCTTAGGTAGAGAAGATAGGGCCTCCATTCTACACACAAGTTAAGGATAAGAAAGATGAACCAGTAATAGTGCCCTCACCTCCTCAAGGTTCTATCTTTATGATAATGGGATACAAACCAGAGCCCTGAGTATATGCTTTACCACTAGACTCTAGCCCCTTCATAGCCTTTTGAACACAGCCAATCTCCATCTAGAATCTATCTCCCATTTCTATTTTCTAACCCCTAGGGACTACAACTGTGCCCTAGTCACTGTCCTCACTAAAAGTGACTCACTGTATCCTCACACAGAAACAAAAGAATGATTGATAGACCCGGAGCTAAACTTGGATGTATTCTAACACTGGCCATAATCACCTTGCCACCATTCACAATGGTCACAAGACTCTAAGGTCACAGAGAAAGCCTACTGGAATGAATACAGCATCTATTCTAAACCATGACTTTAATAACTCAAATCACACACATACCCCTCCCCCAAAGATAAAAAGGAGTACTATTGGCGCAACAAACACCTATAGTTCCAGTTACTTACGAAAATGAGGTAGGAGGACTTGTTTTGTTTGTTTTCCCAGACAGGTTTTCTGTGTATGTAACCATGGCTGTCCTGGAACTCACTCTGTAAACTGGGCTGGCTTCCAATTCAGAGATCTGCCTGCTTCTGCCTCCCAAGTACTAGTATTAAAGGCATGTGCCAACACATACAGCTCTGGTAGGAGGTCCTTAAGTCCACAAGTTTGAGCCTAGCCTTGGCACCCTAGTGAAATCTTGCCTCAAACCAAACCAAACCACCCTCAAAACAATGTACTTTGCATGTATTGAGTCAATAAGATGCTGTCCTCTGACCTCTACATGTATGCTGTGGTACTTGTGTAGAGTCACGACCATGTGTGGAATGGATGTCTCTGGCTAGCTGCTCCACATCATCACCTTTCCGGTTATGTGACACTTAAGGGCTGTGTGCAAGGCTTGCTTTTGCTTTTTCCTTCATGTATTTCAGAAGGAAAAACATGGACTTGGGATGGAGATTTGTGGTATCACAGCTTACGTAGCATGGCTTTGTGCTTCATGCCAAGTTCCACAAAGGGGGGGAGAGAGAGAGAGAGAGAGAGAGAGAGAGAGAGAGAGAGAGAGAGAGAGATATCGCGATCGCACAGCAATCATATAGCAATTTAAATTTTGTTTAAAAAAGAAAAAAAACTTTTTAGTTCTTTCCTTCAAAGATCACTCTAAAGATTCAGCCCCCCTGCCCCTAAAACAGGAAGTATAAACCAGTACTAATCAGATTAGGAGATACATGACTGCCATCAAGAGGTCCGCTAAAATGTAAATGTGAGATAGAAAAATGCCTTTAAAACAGTAAATATTCCAATCATTCTTCTTATCTGACCTATGTCTATTTTAATGTTTCCCAAAAGGGGCCAACTAAATGTTAATGCCTAAGCCCACCACTAACCACCCATCCCTATGGAGGGGCAGCTTGGAATCAGAACTGTGTTCAGGGGCTGGGGAAACCGTTTAGCAGGTAGAAGTGCTTACTATATGTAAGTCTGATGACCCGAGTTCAATGCCCTGAAACCCATGTAAAACAGCCAGATACAACAACATGTGTCTCTAAGTCCACAGCTACTTTGAAATGGGATGTGGACAATGCCTTGGTACCTCCCAGTCTTGCAGGCCTAGAGTACATAACATCATAACTATACAAACAGAGTCTTGCAGTAGGCAAGAGTAGATACTGTTCTCTGACTTCATATGGGTGTTAACAGTGCATATGCATGCTGCCCACAACATACATAGAAAAATTATGTTTAAGCTGAACAGAGTGACACAAGTCTATAATTTCAGCACTTAGAAGAAAGCCCATGGAAGGAGGATTGAAATCCTCTAAACCAGCTTGGGAGATATATATATATATATCAATCAAGACCATGACTGTCAGAATCAATGAATGAAATCCTATTCCATCAAATCCAGGGCAGGTATCTCCACTTTGGTTTTTCTTACTCTATCATAAAACACCTTGTTGTTCTAGCATGAGAGGGTAGCCCTAGAAGACTTGTGACTTAGGGTCCTGCAGCATCTTCTCTTTAGAAGAGAACACAGGTGTCTCTCTTACTAGAGCAGCCAGTCAAAAGTGAGCACCTCTCCATAAACTGTTCCACAAACACTGTGTTGCTGTCACAGCCCAAATGTTGGCTCCTGACAACCACAACAGAAGAGTTCTCTGTTGTGGCTTTTGAAACCCACAAAATAGATCACCAAGTACAGAAACCAATTGTAGTTTTACTTATCAGGAGCTCTGGGACACACACTAGAAAGGTCTCATTTCAACAAAACTACAGCTGACGTGAAACGACCTAAACCAGGGTGAAATCACAAGGTCTTACGCCATCTGTTTGCAAAAGTGGGGTTCCATTATCCAATTCCCAAGTCATATTCTGTTTCAAACCAGTTCGGCAGTTGAGAGCCAGGCACTATACAAAAGAGTGCCTTTATCTTTTCTGCCTGGGGTTCTCGAGTGTACGCCTCACATCTTCTCCCCTGTCTTGTTCTGACTCTGTCTCCTCAATTCTCATTCTGCTGACCCAATTCTTTGTTGTGGTCCTATAGGCACAAAGGTCTCTTACTGAGGCTCTGAGGAGCTAGGGAGCTGGGTCTGAGCAGAGGCTTAAAGTGTTCTGAAGCCAGTAGCAATCCTTTGCTTCTGCGTTCACTGACACTCTGACTCTAAAACAATACTCGAGGCACTGGGAAACAATACAACATCTATGTTCTGACACTTGTGAAGCTGTAAAGTTCAAGATCAAAGTGAAAACTCAGTTTGTGCCGAGTCCCTCCTGGACTGCAGAAGGCCCCCTTTCCTGCTGTACCTGCCCATGGTCAGAAGATAGCAATTTTTTTCATGTCTCTCCTTGTGAATGGCAACAGACAGACAGACACATAGTCCACCTACAAAGAGAGATGTGCTATACTAGTAGCCTGCCAGAAGTGGAAGAAAGGGAAAGGCCATAGCCCATCATACAGGAGGCAGTGTTGAACAGTAATGTGAGGACATGGCACTGAGGAGTGCCTGTGTAAAAAGAGAGCAGACAAGATCCATCTGTGCTGTGTCTGCCCAGTGAGGGCTCTCATTCAGGCCACTTCCAGGTTAAGCTGCAGCACTCCAGCTGGGACTGCAGATGGGGGGTGGGTGGGGAATATGTAGGTGAGCAACAAGGGGGACCAGGGCCTCTGTGCCTTTTCTCCTTCCAGAGAAAGAGCAGAGTGAGACTTGTAGAAAGGCAGCTACAGCAAAAAAGAGCAGGAAGAGAAATAAACACACAAGAATGAGATAAAGTTGAGACGTGAGATCTCTAGAAGAAAGCAGATCCTAAATTGCATGGCAGACCTGGACGCAGGAAGTGCTATGAACAGGATACTGGGATTTCAACTGTAATAGTGAGTAACAAGAAGTTAAAAGTGAACTCTCACAGCATGGCTACAACAGTTTCCTACTCCCTGTTCTGAGGTTGTCTGAGCTAGGCAAGCACCAAACTCCCCATACAGAATTTCTTAGGCTCAGTCCTAAATAGGTAAGGTAAGGTCATTGGCTGTGGAGACAGGAAGCAGTATGGCCTACACCATGGTAAAACTGAGATTTTAAAGCAATTACATGGGTTCCAGAGTCCATGCTGACCCACCCTGCTACTGCCTTTAGTAATTCATAAAGAAATGTCCTTCCAGGCAAGTTATTTTTTGTGGGGAGTAACCAGTCTGGACCCTGAGAGCTGGCACCTCTATGCAGGGGCAGATAAAGGTGTAATATCCTGGACAATGTCAACAGCAGCAGCAGAGGCAATGGCAACAGGCTTATTAGTTATGGCCACTAGCTACTGTTACAAGGCCTGCAACACACTGAATCATCCTACTGACTCAAAGTGCTTTTATTAGTCCCATTTTATAGTACAGGGAGTGAAGGCAAAGCAAGGTTAAATATTTGCTAGTAAGCAGCAAAGCCAAGGTTTGGCTTGAGGTTCATCCCTGTACAGACTATTCACTAGTGAGAAAGAAAACACAACTAAAATGTGCTGAATGTATAGCACGGTTTATGCTGAAAGCTTTTGCAGCAGATCCACTGTTAATAACGACAGTGGCATTCTGTGACTGCTCCCACAGGGATGCTCAGTTGGCCCTTAGAATGTTTGCTAAGAGCCCATCTCCCAAAGGCTTCTAATGATCTAATGGCAAGAGCTGTTCCCTAAAGATGCTCCCATCAATTAGTGGTGAAACCTAAATCTGCCATGCAAAAAGCAATACACACTTTTACCCAGGCAAATGAAGCTCTGATCATTCTTTTTATGGAGGGTTTCACTTGTGCTGAGGAGCTGGGGGTTGCCTCTGAGTAGAGACATAACACTGAACCACATACACGAGTACACAGAGAATGGCAGAAGTGCTTCTGCAGGCCACTGAATTAGCTAGAGCTTGCTTCCTACCTAATTCATCTTCTCATACGACCAGAGAGCTGGCCCTTCTGTTCTGCAGTCTGAGTGGACTTGTGCATCACTGTCAAATGTCAGAGAGAGTGTCACTTGTCTGTTCCACACATATGCAACATTTAAAGCAGAGAACAATGGCTGGGCAAGCAGGACTCTGGGGTCATCAAGATTGTGTAAACCAGTCTGAACTGGAAACCACAGAGAACCACAGTAAAGAGCAGAGCTGCAGGGCACAGGCAGCCAAGTGCCTCCTATAGGTAGAATCAATCACTCAGCTACTACAGGAATGTGTATCACTATGCTGTCCCCATCCTCATCCTTAACCCTAAGAGATACCAAACCACAGAGCCATCATGTTCAGCACTCTAACTGAATTACTCAAGCCTTCCTTTTAGGCATATGGTTACTGCAGGACTAACCGCCCCACAGATACAATGCTGAATGAAGAAAGCCAGGTACAAAAGGAATATCACCTACCATTTCACCGTTAAAGCTATTCTACCTTGTCAGAAGCCAAGACATGCTTATCCTTCCTGAGGGAAAGAACTACTAGGGCATGACTAGGAGACTGCTCATCTCCTGCTCCTCCGCTGCACTGGCTACAGCAGCAAGGTATGCTCCATCAGGCACATCTGTACTGTGTACATGTATGACACACTTTTGTTAATGTACAGTCAACTTCAGGGACAAGTTTTAAGAAATCTACTGTAGGCATAGTTCAGTTTTTCTCAGCCTGCTGCTCTGAGATCTCTATTTTGATATCTACCCCAAGCATGTCACTGGTAGGTGCCACTAACTCAATGGCTAACATCAATCAAGCAGGCCATCCCAGGCCTTCTCCTAATATATAGACAAGATTTGAGTTCTCAGAATCTGCTGGGGACAGCCTGGGTACACAGGCAAATCTGGTCACAGCCAGTGGACTTAACAGTGACCCACACAGGGAAAGGGCTTTAGTTGACCGAGGTATCATATTAGGTTCCCAAACTCTTCATGATGATTTTTTGTTGAGTTCTGGCCAGTTGTCTTGTAAATATAACACATCTGATTTATCCAGTCATTGTCTTCTGATAAAGATTCAGATGAAATATTTGGCAAGGAAGTTCATAAGATTAGAGTGCACTGCTAGTTGGCAGGGTATGTTCAATCACTTTGTTAGCATAGTAAGCTTGGCTCTTTCCAGCATAAGGTACTTCAATTTAATGTGTTTGGTGACTTTTTTTTTCCCTCTTTCTTTTCCCTCTTTTCCCTCTTTCACAGAAGACAGGTCTTACTGTGCAGCCCTGTCTGGCCTCAAATATAGATCCAGCTATCTTTGCCTCCAGAGTCCTAGGATTAAAGAAATGTGCTACCATGAACAGTTATTTATATCCACCCACATATATTTATACAATAACTTATTGTTGAAACAGCACCCCCTGCTTTAGCTTTCCAAGTAATGAAACTAGAGGCACAGGCGGCTTAGGCTTTAAGATTGTAAAACAAAAAGTTTTCCGAGCCATTCAGCCAGCAACTCTTGAGTACCTAAGATCAACTTCACTAAGGCGTGATTTACTGAGGTATCCATTTAGAGTACCAATTATGAAACGTGTATATGAGCAAATTACCACAATCAAGACACTGAATGCTGCCCCTGCCCCCACGTTTTCTCAGGTTCCCTTGTAGAAAATCATTCCTGGGCCAGCTCCTAGGCTGCACTGACCTGCCTGCCACCAGAGAGTAGTTTTACTCCCAGAGCTCTGCAGAGTTATTTCTGTGGTTTTGTGACTAGCTTCTGTCACTTTTGACAGGATGGCAGCCACAGTCTATCATGTTAGTGGGTGTGGCAAAGCTAGCACCTTTAGGTTCCAAGTTGTACCTGATAGGGTGGATGCACCATAGTTTGTTCTTTTACCTGTTGAGGGACACCTGGGTTCTTTCCAACTTAGGGATCTCCTGAACAAAGGTACTACAAACTGTGGTCTAAGTCTAGGTGAACATGTTTTTATTTCTCTTTGGCAAATAAATACCTAGAAAGGGATGGCAGGTGTATATTTAACTTTTTCATAATGTGCCAAAGAGTTCTGCAAAGCTACCCCTCTTCCCTACACCTCTCTGTGGTTTCTTTGAGGATGCTAACTGCTCCATCTCCTTACCAACACTTGATTTTGCTAGTCACTTTATTCCCTATTATTTAAAAACCCAGTCATGTTCTATGCTGATTAATTATTGATGTATGATTATATCTATCTCTGTAGGAGTAATCTGGGTACTGTGTAGAAGAATCACCTGTCAATAAAGACCTAATGGTCAATAAGCTGAGGCAGGATTAGAAGGTGGAACTTCCTGTTGGGAAAGAATCAGGTAGGAGGAGGAATTTTTTTCCTGCCACCTGGACTCTGAGGAGATGGGACATATGAAACTGAGGAAAGATAACCAGACATGGTACACACAGAATAGAATACACAGAACAGTTACATAAGTTATGAGTTGGGGACCACGCCAAAGCTTATGGCCTAGGCATTTATTCATAAATAATTAAGTCTTATAGTAGTTATTTAGGGAACTGGGTGTGGATGGAAAACCCCGAGCTTACATATCTCTCCCATCCTGGACATCATGAGGGCAACTCAAGTTCAACACAGTGCTTAGCATACAGGAGGTGCTTAATTAATAAATACATTTACTGAATAACGGCTGAATGAAATCTGCTACCTCTACCAGCAGATGATTTTTTTAGAGCCACTCATGAGTTCTCAGGAAGTTTCTGTCTTCCTACAAGCATGTAGTCCTGTATGTGGGACTTCCCCATTCAGGCAAGCCTGACCAGTAATGCTGTCTAAAAAGGTCCAGTGTCCCAGAAGGGTAGATGGGCTAGCACCACATGCTTCACAGAACCATTAACTGACCACATACTATATCATAACCAAGGCAAGGTAAAATGACTTCATTCTAGGACTTCCCACAAAAGACATATGTGTGTGTGTGTGTGTGTGTGTGTGTGTGTGTGTTTCACTACGTAGCCTTGGCTGGCCTGGAACTCACTATGTAGACCAGGCTGGCCTTAAACTCATAGAGCTTATCTGCCTGTCTCCTTGAGTGCTTAAGTGTTACCACCACACCTGGCCCACAAAAAACTTTTACAAACAAATGAGCTTCAGTTACAACACTGCACCCAACTAGGAGCAGCCCCTTAGGGATGCCAGGCTTTCTCAAGGTTTTTGCTTCAGAGATTAGTGGATGGGAACACACACGCTACCATCTTCTTACCTGTGACACTAACCCTGTACTGTAATGACACTGAGGTCCTCCCAGAAGGATTAGAAAGTTAGTATGTCCCTGCTCTGTCCCAAGGGCTTGCTTTCCACCATGCCTGGTTTTTTCAAACAACAGAACAAGCTATTATGAAAGGCAAACACACATACACCCCCAAAAACAATGATAGCTTACAACATCCATAAACGTGTATAGATAGGAAGTGAGTTGATGGGTATGACAGCAAGTCATTTTTGGCATTATTTGGCAGCTGCCAAGCTTGCTTGACTTTGGGGACTTTCTTAATTCATAGGAGCTAAAACTCAAATGTACCAACAGGAGGCTGGAGAGATGGCTGAGTGGTTAAGTGCAGTGGCCAGTCTTCCAGAGGACCCACGTTCAATTCCCAGCCACATGGTGGTTCGAAACTGTACAGTTCCAGGGTTCAACCACTTCTGGCCTCCACAGGCCCTGTACACAGTGCAGACAGACAGACATGCAAGAAAAACAGCAATATACATAAAATAAAAAAACAAAAAGTTTTTAAAAATGTAACATCAGATTTGAGGCCTACCAGTTAGGTACACAGAATGGTCTGAATATTATGATTTGAAACATCAAACAGGTACCTTCTGCCCATGAAACCACTTCATTACTCTGTGGTTACCTGCCATGCTTGCTTGAGTGAGGGGCCCTTAAAAGTTCCCTCATAGGTTCCTGTGATATTACAGCACATTCCCCGAACCACAGGAACCCTGATTCAAATCTAGGTGGGGCCCTAGGCTTTGAAATATATTTAATAACCAGGGCAATTTCAAATCAAATTATACTCTGAACAGGTATTCTTAGAACAGCTAAGTTCTAAAAGTGACCCCTCACCATGTTCCAGACAAATACACTACATAGAATTGAATATTCCTACTTCCTGCCATGAAGCAGGAACTCAATTAACCTGGCTAGTACTCTGTGTTACTTAGGAGTCACACTGCTCCACAAGGGAGCAGTGACTCTATAGCCTCAAGCAATTTTCCACATAAACGAAAACCAAGGGCCAGGGAGAACATATGACAGAAAGCCAGCCCTCTGGCCTCCCTAGCGCACAGTGACTCTCACGGAGGTCCCAGAGCAGCTGTGGTAACATGCTCTCTTCCAGCCTTTCCATGTAACTGGAGCTGAGAGGATGAAAATCTAACACCCTATTAGCACAGCAAGCACAGAGGCTGACCCCACAGCTGCCTAACAGCATCTGCAAATCAATCTGGAAGCTCTTCCAACCACTGGCCACTGCCTCAGCACAATGCAATTTCAGGCAACATTTAACAAAGGTAAAGGAACTAGTCATGAAAAAAGTAAGAACAAGACTCAATCTATACCCAAGATGATCCGACACTTACCTAAGGTGGAAAATGTACTCAGGAAGAGCTTCAACTGAAGGCAGGTTATAAAGCATTAGGAATGGCAGTTTTCACATGAGAAAGCCATGAGAAAAGAAGGCAGAAGTATGGAGAATTTGCAAGTTCATCCTCACTGAAGTAGCAAGTTCGAGGTTAGCTTGGACTCTATGAGACTGCTTAAAAAAACAAACAATCACACATACACACACCCCACCACCACCAACAAGTGCCCCAAACCTCACAATTTTTAAAGGTACTAGGATAGCTTAAGTTGCCTGATTTACAGATTATTAAGTCCTTCTCTCACCCCAAGTTCCACTGTGCTGTCTATGCCCCTGCTAGTTGTGCTGTTAAGGCTGAGAACTGGGTGGGTGGAAGCATCATGGACCCTGAAGCTGGGGTATGATTGATCTCTCAAGCCTACCTCTGAAATGCAAGGTGCAGTGCATTGTTTTATCTGCCAGAGCCATGTGCCAAGATTAAAGGGACAGATGCAGAAACTGGGGTACAAGTTCTTTTGAGATTGGTCTGCTCTGATAAAGTTAGGTGGGTTGCTGGTTCTGTTGGTCTGGGAGGATTTGGCTGAACACTCATGTGAAACTGTGGAGTTATAGGGCTATTCCTCCCACAAAGAAAGAACAAGAGAGATGACAGGCCAATGAGAGCACCCACCCAAGTTAGGAAAACAGTTCATCCAATCACTCAACACAAGCTCAGAGCTCTCAGAATTCGTTTCACAGACATGCCTTGCTTGAAGAGGAAGCAGTGGTCCTGTGTCCACTGCACACTGGAGACTTACCCAGGACCATGCTCTGAGAGGTTGTAGGAAGGGCTGAAGTGGGCTAAGGGCGACTGAGAAGTCTCCAGACAGCACTCCAATGGGCTATTCTTCTGTAAAGAAGCTGTCTAGACACTTTAGAAAAGGTCATGGTAGCAGTAGGGGTGGTAGTGTGGAGGTGGGGTTAAGTCCAGGGTGGGGGTGTGTGTGTGTGCAGTTCTAGTAGACAAATGTAATGTATAACTGTTTGCATCCTGGAATTAAAAAACACAACAGTAACTGACAGTTTAAAGTTAGCTGAGCAAATTCAAACATGGACCATGCTTGAAATGACACTATTAATACTATCAAGGGTAATGATGTTTTTCTTTCAGGTGCTGGAGGTGGAACCCAGGACTTCTGTTGAACAGGTGCCTGAGCACTGAGACATGCCCTAGTTCTTGGCAAATACTGCTTTCTTTCCAAAATTATTATATTATCAGTATGTCTGCATACATCCATACATACTGTGCGATATGTGTGGAGGTCAAGGACTTTCAGGAAGTCCTCTCACCTTATACCACAGGTTATAGGTTTGCCATCAAAGGCTTTTATCTATTGAACGTATTGGCAGGCCCCTGGTGAATAATCTTATATTCATAGTTGACAATGCCAATGTAGTATGAAGACCCTTTCAACTTTTCAATAGCTTTTACTACCTTCAGATTCGCAACCAAGAGAAAGAAGGTGAAAAACAGCCATGGGTGTGATGACACATACATATTTATGATCCTTACAAAGAGACAGTAGACCAAGGAGGCCAGACTGATTTACAGATCAAGATTCAGGACTCTTTTTTTTTTTGAGGTGGGGGATGGGGAAAGCTGCACAGGAACAGAGATGATACCAGTCCCTCTGGAGCCAGGGGTGAGACATATCATCCCTGGAAAGGGGATGGCATCTGAAATGTAAATAAAATAGCCAATAAAAAATAAATTAAAAAAAAATAAAAGATTCAGGACTCTTGGAGCATGTCTATGGCCAGGCACCGTGATCTATGCCACTCATGTGGGTCTCTTTGAGCCCTGTGGCCATTCCATGAGGCTGGCCAGTTATCAGTGATTATTGATCTACTGATGAACAGAAGACAGCAGAGATTCTGACCCAAGCAGGGCTATGAGTTGAAAGATTCATCAGGACTCCAGAAGACCTCTTTAGATATTCTGACTCTTCTTTTGACACAGGGTCTCACTGTATAGCTCGTTTGGCCTGGAACTCAGAGATCTGCCTGCCTCTGTTTCCCAACTGCCAAGATTTAAGGCCACTTAATCAGTGAACCAGGCCACTGCTTCTTAAGCACACAGGAAGATGATGTTTTATGATCAGCAACAGAGGTATGGTGAATCACTTATTACTGACACTTATGCAACACTGTAGTAAGATACAATGCAGTTAGGCACTTTGTATTTCAAATAAGTTGTACAAAATGTGTACTGTGTACTTTTTGTCAAGGTAAATAGCTGCTTTAAAAATAGGTATGCCATCAGAGAGTTTAGGGGCCAAGAAACATGCACATAAAACAATGTCTTATTTAAACATAAAACCTAACAGGCTTGCATATGGGCAGGAGGGGTCAGCAGTGCAATGAAGAATAATGGAGAGGCTTTTCTGCAGCATGATCACACAAGCAGGATAAACTGAGAAAGGGAGAGGACAGAGATGAGATAAAGTAGTTCTAAGAGATTGGAGTATGATCAGATGAGTCAGTGTTTGGGGGACAGAGATGCAATCTGGCAGAGTTCATAGAGTAGCAGCTTGGCTCAGCAGTGGAAGGTGGATAAGGGTCAGGGTGAAAGGATTAAGAGGTCATAGATTCCTGTGTTTGTGTGTGCTCAGGAGGTATGAGGAATTACACTCAGGTTCTTGCACATGCCAGGTAAGTGATCTAGCATTGAGCTACATACCTAGCCCAAGCCTCTGTATTTTCCATCTTAAAGATTCTACTATGTGGGTGCTGGGAATCAAACTTTAGTCTTCTGCAAGAACCTACAGTGCTCTTAAATGCTGAACATTCTCTCCAGCCTCCCAAGTCTATAGTTTTATTTTTTTTTAATAGGGGTGGGGTGCAATGGGTTGAGGGATTTGAGTCAGTGTCTCACTGTTTTCCTGGCTGGCCTGGAACTGTCTATGTAGAGCAGACTGGCCTCAAACTCACAGAGATCTGCATGTCTTTGCCCTCTTTAGTGCTGAGACTAAAGGTGTGCACTGGCTCCCAAGCCTACAATTTAAAGTTTAACTAATAATGCTTTGGAATCCACAGTGATAGGCACCTGCTTCAGAACCCCCTTGAAGATCCTGAAAGCAGTTAGGAGAAAGCAGAGAGAAACAGTGGTGTGAAACTGGAAGGCAAAGAGCCATGTAGGAGCCCTAAAGTCAAGAAAACAGAGCATCCACACAAGTAAAATGTCATTTCAAAAACAGAAAACCCTGAGGCAACTTCCCTTTGTTGTATCTCACACTTTCTTGTGTGCAAAAACTAAGCTATTTGATCACAAAATATTCAAGCAATGTGACTGTTTTCTTACCTCTGCAGAGCTGAGACCCTAACTATATATGAGTCTCAGGTGCCTGATCAGAATGCCAGAAATGCTAACAGTCTCAAATACTTGTTCCCACTATTAAATGTAATATGTGTCCCATATAGCCTTTCCCTTCTCTCAAGCAATTTACAGACCTACAAGGGAACACAAACAGCCAGGCAACTACCAAACAAGTAGCCAACTAGCCACAACTAGCTAAAGCTATCTCTGGTCTGAGGACAGAACTGCTGCCACATTCTTTTAAGTCTAGTCAATGCCACATGTTATTAGCCTCCTGACTGAAGACTCAGCTGTCAGATCACCCAAGTCCTTCTCTGTTAGCATCTCTCATTTTCAGAAAGCTCACAAATCTCAGCTCTCTTCCAAGCTCCCTGCAGGGAGTGGGAGGTACTATCTGCTTTGGGGACACTTACCTGTGGCTTCAATGTACTCAATGCATCTTTCAATGAAAATGGGAATCGGCTTCTCTGGAGTTACCACTGTTGTTAAGGGCACCCCAAAATAGTTACTCTCCCAGGTTGCCTTTGTGATGGATGGCCGGGGTTTGGGCTTTGGTTTCTGTCCAGGAAAGAAAAAAAGTGGAAGCACAAAAAGTTTAAGTATCACAGACCTAAATTTGCTCATCTTCCTAATAGTATTTTCTGGCCTCCAAATATCATACAAGATACTGGAAAGTTGTCACACAGTCATACATTTAGTGTGAGAATGCATTATTAAAACAAAAATGTTTACAAGAGCCAGGCCAAGTTTACTTAATAAGTAACATCATAATGGAATCCATATCCTCCATTGGGGACACACTGGAATAAACAGGAAGTTTTTCAAACAATCTGCACGGATGATACATGGTATATACTCAGAGATGGCTGATACCTTGAAAAGATCAAACACAAGTACAAAAACTAGTAATTTCCTTTCTCTAGAGAAGAAATACAGTGATCTATCAGCCTGGGGTTAATTCCTGGTGTTTTCCACTCTAGGAAATGGTAACGACTACTAAAGAAACAATACAATGATATGATCCAGGCCCATGCCTGAATTTCAGGCCCTTGAAGGCTGAGGCACAAACAGAGTTCTAGGCCAGCCTGGACTACATCTTCGTGAGACCATGTCTCCACTCACCCAACCAACCTGCAGGGGCAGTGACACCCACTGAGATTTTACTATTACCAAACAAGTCCCATATTTGCTTTAAAACCTCACAACCATTCACTTTTCCAAGAAAAAGAAGTCTCACAGGTCTAAATGACTCAACTAGTAAAAATGCTTGATCACTGAAACTCATACTGTTTAACCCTATAAATGATGCCTCAAAATCACTCAAACTATGCCTTTCCCCCCTTAAATTTTGTTATTTTGAAGATCATATGAGAAAACCCCCAAAACAAAAAACATATTTTATATCAATGCAAACTCTCCAAAGCCAAGGAAACAGGCTTAGAATGTCTACCTTTGTTAAAAGTATCTACTAAAAGAAGAGGGCAATAGAATAGGGTCTAGGTAAATTAAAATGGTGTGTCTCTGGCATCCAGGTTTCATTTACAAGTGGCTCAACCCAATGCAGCAGGGCAGGCAGCTCCCCTCAACAACGCGTAAGGGCTATAAACCTATTTCAGGATCTTTCCAAAACCCTCAGAAGAAGACCTCCAACTGCTAGGTATAGATCAAATTTTCCCTTTTCTTTTGCCCATTTTCATTCATCTTAATATTCCTTTTAAGGGAACAAGCTAGCTCCTGTTTAGTCTGAGATTCTTTAAGAACTTCTGGTGCAAATTGAGGGAAGAGGGGGAATGGGAGTATGAGTTGGGATTAAAGAGGGTAGAGGCAAATTAAAAAGTATACTGGGCTGCCAACTGGTAATTACCTCAGAAAATAATCAAAAGGTAAAGAGAGCCCAACCATCAGCCTGTTAAATAATTCAATATGAAGATCCACGTATCCCATGTGGTTTGGCCCTGCCAAAAACAAGCCACAGCTCTTCAGGTAAGCAAGTACTGACTTTAGGGAAAAACAAACTGGTGACTTACGATTTTTCTTTATGGACACATCTAGACTGGCCAGCAGCGTGTGATTCACTCCTATAATCTATACTTGTAGAAAGCTCAACATAAAGAATTTAAGCTTTGCAGGTCTGTTATAAGAATAACCAACTGCTTGCTGATTGGACCTGGGGCCTGTTCCACAGGAGGGAGTTCTGGTACAGTAAACCTGGTGAAAATTCCAGCATGAATGGAGGAAGGGTTCATAGGCTCTATCTAGCTAAGAAGCTATTGACAACTGATGGTTACTCAGGGACAGGGAGCCATTTTATTTCTGGGATGTGGGTACTGGTATGTTGACCATGATATGCATGTAGGTAACAACAATTGTATTCACTATATTACTTTAAAAAAGAAAGAAGGAAGGAAGGAAGGAAGGAAGGAAGGAAGGAAGGAAGGAAGGAAGGACAAGACCGTCTAAGTGGGTAGTATAGGGAATAGGGGTTGGAGAAGGTAGATATGATCAAGAGTGAGTGTGTGTGTGTGTGTGTGTGTGTGTGTGTGTGTGTGTGTGTAAAATTGTCAAAAAGCCTGGAGTGGTGGCCCACCTTTAATCTCAGCACCTGGAAGGCAAAAGCAGGTAGATCTCTGTGAATTTGAGGTTAGCCTGGTCTATATACAAAGTATAGGACAGCCAGGGCTTTGAGAGTTTTGTCTCAAAACTAAACCAAACTACCGCCCCCGCCCCCCCCCCCCAAAAAAAAAAAAACCCAAAAAACCCTGAAAAGACAAGGAAAGAAACTATCAAAGAATTTAAAAAATAAATAAAATAGAGCCTGGTGTGGTGGTGCAAGCCTTTGGTTCCAGAAGGCAGGAGGTAAGGACAGGCAGATCTTTGAGTTCAAGGCTAGCAAAAAATACACAATGAGACTCGACCCCCACAGCCTCCAAAAGAATTTAACCTGCTGACGATGTGGCTCAACTGGTAAGATACTTATCTGGCATGCATAAAACTCTGGGTTTGATGCCCAGCACCACATAGAACTGGATATGAGGGTGCATGCCTTCCTTTAATTTCAGCACATGGAGGTGGAGGAAGAGGATCAAAAGTTCAAGGTCATCCTTGACTAGATAGCAAGTTTGAAGCCAGAGTGGGTTAAAGACCCTACTTCACAAAAGAAAAACAGATTTCAAGGTTTTCAATCTGACTAATGTTGCTTGGGTCAAGTACCATAACGTCTCTATCTATCTATCTATCTATCTATCTATCTATCTATCTATCTCCTTGAGAGCACCCTGATCACAGGGGGTTATGGATGGGACCTTTCTGCTGATGCACACTGTTGCAGCCTTGAGTCAAGCAATGTTCTCCCTGTAACTGTCCCTGCCATTTAAAAGGTCAGTTCTAGAATGTGAATAACCAGTGACTGACCATCTGTATTAAACAACGCTTCCATCAATCCTTTCAAATTTCTCTGTTCAAATAAAGATAAATTATTCCAAAGTAAAATTGAAGCTTCAGTTGCTAAGGCAAAGAGTGGAACCAAAAGGCAGGAAATGGCCCCGATTCTCCCAGTCATCCCAAGGATGCCTTCTAGCCCTAGTTGTAGCATCTAGTCAAATTAAAACAACATATTCCTCGGAATGATGCTCAGGTGTATGCTATCAAGTTACTGGCTAGAGAGGTTTCACCCAAAGTACTTTGTATGCACTAAATCCCAAGTTCTTTTTTCTCCCTCCACCCCCCACCCCCTACCCCGTCTCTGGTGGTATCAGAAACTGAACCTAGGGTAGAGAACCTGATTGGCAAGCACTTCACTATTGAGCCCCCAGTCCCTTCTAGTGGATTCTAGGATAGCATGCTACTGCTATCCATGCCCCCAAAATACCACACTCCCATACAAAAACAAAACAAAACCCCACACAACAACAAAACACGAATACTAAAAACCCCGGGGCCACTGAACTGGCTCAGCAGATAAAGGCACCTGCTACTAATGCTGAGGACCTTTTCTATACCCAGGACCCACATGGTGAAAGGAAAAACTTGTACCTGAAAGTTGTCCTCTGACATCTATAGGCACAAGACATGCCTGGACCTACACAGAAAATAATGGAGAAGGAGGAGCAAAAGGAAGAAGGGGAAAGGAATAAAAGCAGAGAGGGAGAGAGGGAGGGAGGTATGGAACCCTGGATGAGTGCAAGGAAATCCCACCTAGGTGGGTCTGTGTGACTGCAGAACTTGTGCTTATAGCACTATGGTTTAAGTAAACTTCCTGGGGGAAATTCTTGAGATAGGTAGAATGAGTAAATGGATGCTGAAAAAGGAATAAAGGCACATTGACTATCTCAATGTCTAAAGGCTTCTAAAAGTAATATACTGAAAGACTTTTATGTGTGAGCTTGCTGTTTATTGCTATGGCAAGACCACAGGCAACCTGGGGAAGAAAGAGTTTTTACTTCATTTACAACATCCCTATTATAGTCCATCATTCAAGGAAGTCAGGACATGAACTCAAGGCAAAAACCTAGATATAAGAACTGAAGCAGAGACCACAAGGGGATGCTCTTCCTGTCTTGTTTATTTACTTTCTTTTTCTTACTTTGGTTTTTGAGACAGAGTCTCACTATGTATTCCTGGTCTCAAACTTGAGATCAGCCTGCCTCTAATTTCAAAATGCTGGGGTTAAAGGTGTATGCCACCATGCCCTACTATACTAATTTACTTCTATGGACTACCTGTCCAGGGCTGGCTGGCATTAACCACAGTGATCTGGGCCCTTCTACAACAATCATCGGTCAAGAAAATGCTCTGTATGTAGACAGTATGACAGGAACATTTTCTCACTTGATAGTGCCTCTTCTCCAATGACTCTAGCTTATATCAGATTGATAAACAAACAAACAAACAAACACAGTGTCTGCGAAAGCATGCCCACTGATGCCAGAAAGGGGTGGTAATAGTGTCAGGTTCCTTTGAGCCAAAGTTACAGGCATCTGATGAGAGTGCTGGGATCTGAACTTTGATCTTCTGATAGAGCATTAAGTGCTCTTGACCTCTGGGTCAAATACTATAACAACAACAACAACAACAACAACAATAACAACAACAACAACTACTACTACTACTCCTACTACTACTACTATCTCATATAGACCAGGCTGGTCTTAAGGCCCTGAATCCTCTTGCCTCTGTCTCCTCTGTACTGGAATTATAGGTATGGGCAACTATGCTCAGGCTATTTCAAGCTGAAAAAAAAAAAAAGAACCCTAAAACAGTTATGTTCAAACAGTTATAGGGCCACCTACCGCTACTAAGGAGCAGGCGTATTCTGTATAGTTGTGCTGTAGAGATGAGAGCAGGATAAAATATAAATTGACTGCTTCTTATCTCTTTCACCTCAAAGAGTCCAAGATCTAGTTTAACCCTTCAATTTATGAATGTGGCAATGAAGGTATCATTTAGACAGTACCAATCAATCCCCCTTTCTGAATGACATGAATTCCACTCCACTTCTTCACGTGCACTCTCTTAAGATTTAAATTCTGGATTACAGAATGTCAAAAACATCCTTTAGATAACTGAAGGTTCTCCACAGAATCACAAAATTAGAAAGGAATTCTTGAACAACCTTCTAAACCTTCCTCATTGGGAAGTCAGTATGTGGAATGTTATGCCAAGAGCTGGGCTGGCTTCTGCTATTACTAACACTTCTGACATCTGAAGGGTGTACATTTTAGTTAGAAATGTCATTCTCCCAAGTGGCTTGCCAGATGTCTCATGTCCCCAGTCAGGCACGTGTCCCTCTTTAGGGAATCACAGGGAGCACTCTCACAGAAGGTGTTCTCAACATCCATCTTCTTTTGGGGTCCTCACTTAGCAGGCCTAACTGGAAAAGGCTGGGAGAGGCCAAGCCCTAGAATGACTCACACATCTGTGCCTCAAATGGATCAAACAATGCAAAAGCAATTCCCTAGGAAGCTAGTTAGGTGTTGAAACCTCAAAGCCATTCTGCAAGGCAAAAGTGTATCAGCCTCTTTCACTACAGAGATCAGAGACCCTTAAGAGACTGTGAGAAACTGCAGCCCACTCCTCTCTCCAGGATGAAATGTCAATGCCACAGATGAAGGCAGGCCCAGCTTAAGTCACCTCCTCCTATCCTTTTAGATAGATGCTGATGGAATAAATAATGGCTCCACTGTTCCAGACTTCTTGGTTTCCTTAAAAACAAGCTTAAAACTGTGTGTATGAGCTCACACCTGCAATCCTAGCACTAGGGAGACAGAGGCAGGAGGATTGCCCAAATCTCAAGACAGCTTGGACAGTATAGTAAAAGCTTGTCTCGAAAAACAAAAGAAGGCATCTCCCAGGCTTCCTCCACCCCATCTTGCATTCATCACTAACACTGTGATTTTCTAGTTAACAATCATTCTCTCATGTTTCCAACAGAGCTTCAAAGGGGCCCTTTCAATTAAGTTACTCATGCTCCTGGCACTCATCAGCTTAGAGCACCTTGATTTAGGGCAAAACAGGAAGGCGGTTGTATCAACCCACTGCAGAATGATAAAGAGTCTGGCAAGCCTGGCAAACCTGCATCCTGGCAAGCCAAGAATCTTGAGACTGAATTCTTGGACGGTGCAGCTGTGGGCAACATAGAAGAGGCTGCTGGATCCAGGTACAGCTATGTAACGCTCTGCCTGAAATCTCATGCACACTGACCCTGATTTTGCCAGAATTGAGGGCCTGGCCTTTGGGGGGGGTGGGGGTGGGGGGGTGATTTCTTAACTGCAGCTGACCTCACCTAGGTATTTTGGTATAACCAGGTAATGGAGGAGACACAGCTGGCTTAGGGAAGCATCACAGCAATTCTTTGTCCTTTGAAATAAAGATCTGGGCTCCCTATTTTATTTAAGGAACAGGTGTGTACAAGTTAAAGCAGATAGTTATAAAGATTGTCTATTTTTAACAGGAAAAAACCCCCACACACTACAGAAGTTCTTTAGGTTTAAAATAAACAGAAAAACCAGGCATGATGATATACATAATCCTAGCACTCAGGAGTCTCAGACAGGATCACTGAGTTTGAGGCCAGCCTGGGCCACATAGAGACTACCTCAAACACACACACACACACACACACACACACACACACACACACACACACACACTAAAATAAACTGAAAATCCTCTGGCATGAGATTAAAACAACTTCTTAAAGTTCCAATGGCTAATTCAGTCCCTCCATGCCTATTTTGGCCCTACTTGACTAGTCTTTGAAGACAGAAACAACAGCACCATGTTCTTAGGAAGAACAGCATAAAGAAATGGACTTGCCAACCTAGACTCTGAATGAATATAGTGAATGGGCTCCTTAGTCTAAACATGTGCATTTAAACAGTGAATATTAGCAACTTTCTTGCAAATGGGAATGGCAGCTAGAAGACTGGACTCAAAAACTCACCCATTCTTTGCAAAGTGGTAAACCAGGCAAAGTAAGGTGTTTACTTGTTTTTGAGACAGTGTCTTATGTAGCCAGTCTGGCCTCCAAGTCACTGTGGAGCTGAGGCTAGCCTTGAACTCACGGTTCTACTTTCCCAACGGCTGGAATTACAGGCAAGTACTACCATCCTAGGTAGTGTAGGATTAAACACTACCTGCTAGGGTAGTGTTTTAATCTCTCTGAGACTTAGTTACCTCATCTCTAAGATATAAATGAGCTGCTGCTTCCTAATCCAGCCAGCTGTGAAGAAGTAAGCATTTCTCTCCCCACTGAGACCACATCTGTTCCTATGCCTTCCCCATAACAGACCATACTCTCAAAATGTGCTCCAAAATATACTCATCTATAAAATAAAGGATGGGGTTTTTAAAAAAAAATGCACAGGTGGAAACATACACCTACCAGTATTCTTTCCATAATTTGGGATTCTTTTTCTGTTTCTGTGGCAGCACACTACAGACTGTACCCATATGAAAGGATTCTGGCCTCCCCTCTCCACTATGAATTCCACACTCTATCCCCATGAATCCTCCATTTTTAATTGCCTGCCTGCCTGGTGCTGCATCCATGTTAGTTTAAATGACTAATTCCTTAGGGAACTTTCCTAGATGTCTCAGTTGAGTGCAAACTTTGTTAAAGAACTCCTCCATACCTAGAACCTCCTTGTCTAGGAACAGTTAAAGTACAGTACATACAAGTTCAGGTTCAGAAGCTATCACAGGGAACACTAACTAGTACATTTGGACACTTAACACCAGGTTGGAGACAGGCGTCTGCTGATGCCCTCGCACTAACTAAATGCTGGCTTTCTAAAGAGCAAAGCTGCTTGTACATGGAAGCCAAGTACTTTCTATAGTAGAATAATCTTTTTAAAAATCTTTAAAGATTTCTTTTTGTTTTATGTGCATGAGCATTTTGCCTGCATGTGCCTCTCCTTATCCACTGAGCCATTTCTCTAGTCCCATCAAATCTTTTTTTAGAAGTCAGAAAAGTCATGTTAATACTGTTTTTTAAAAAGCAGTTTCATGTAGCCTCAAACTCATTATGTCCCAAAGGTGACCCTGAGCCCCCAATCCTCCTGCTTCTACCTCGAAAGTGCTAGCTCAGATCATAGCAATTCAGGTATCTGGTCTTACAGCTCACTCAAGAGGACTAAGCTCAGAAGCACACACTGAGGTTTTCTGAGCAAGTTACAAAGAACTGTTATCACATTCCACATGTCTGTCAAAACCAATATCCCTCTCAGGGATGTGGGCAGTCCAACTCCCCAGCTGGTTTTCATTCACACTAGAAACTTTAACTCCGTTCTAGGCCTCACAAAACGAGAGCTGTGTCCGCACAAAGCCACAACAACCAGCCAATTCACTAAACCCAATGAAATAAGCCAATTCACTGGGGGGACACAAACTGTCAAACTGGTTACTTGGTGCCTTATAGACCAAACAATGTGTGATTCAAACAGTTCACTTTTCAATAGGTTGTCTTGTCATGTGGCAGCCACAGTAAGTGAAAGATTTTCTTTATCACTGTTTTGTCTTTTTATTAAAGACAAGAGTAAGAACATTTCTGACTGAAGGGTAAATAGCCAATAATGTCTAGTCTTTAAATCATGGTCATACACACCAAATTTCAGCAAACTGAATGAGCCCCAAGGGTACAATTGTGGAGCAAGGGTATGCTGCTTTTTTGGCTTTAAAATAAGAGCTGCTGGTCCCGATCTCATCTTTGCAATCGAACAGCCTTGGGAGACAGAGACATGAGCAGCAGCAGCTTTAGACAAAGCTCTATTCACAGCCGCCCAAGTGCAATCTTGGAGTTTCAATTTCATTCAGTTGAGTGCGGAAGGCTCCCACTGAGGGTGGGCTGCTGAATAGTTCCGTTGGGAAAAGGACCCAAGAAGGAGCACTGGCTTTACAGTTCGCACTTTCATTAGAGGAGATGAAAGCGTCCCTCTCTCTGACTATAGTTCTATAGTAAGGTACTAATCTAGCAAATTAGCAAGGGTACTGAGGTCTTTCTTTCTTTCTTTCTTTCTTTCTTTCTTTCTTTCTTTCTTTCTTTCTTTCTTTCTTTCTTTCTTTCTTTCTTTCTTTCTTTCTTTCTTTCTTTCTTTCTTTCTCCCATCACATTGGTATCCAGAGCAGAGCTTCTCTTCATTAAGGTGGTTGTCAGAGTGAGCACAGAACAAGTAGCTGAATCACTGTGGGTCAAATCTTGTACCAAAGAGGAAGTGGTGTGGTTAGGAGGACCGCAGCAGTCTCCTCCCTGGGTACAATGTCATGTTCCACCTGCTGCTGGGGCATGTCACCTTATGCACTGCTTCAGCCTCATCCCTCTTCCAGGTCTAGTTTCATAGTGACAACAACCCAAACTTCTGGCCCACAATAGTCATCCTCAGAAGACCATGCTCCGGAAGGAGCCAGAGGAGGGACATTATATACTCAAGGTCCAAATAAGGAAGCAGGAAGTTGGGATCTGACCCTAGGACTGACTTCATTCTTGGCCTCAGCAGCTAACAGTGACCCCTACTCTACCTGAGCTATCCCAACATGAGCTCTGTCCACAAGGTTTTAACTGGGCAGACAGATGATCCATTCATAGCAACCATGTAGATCTAGCTGCCCTATCTGAGTGGCTTGGTTCAGAAGGGGGTGGAAGGGCACTTCTCCAGCAGTTTGGCCTACAGGAGGGTCTGAGTTGCTTTATATGACCAGCGAAATCCAGAGTGTTTCCCCCTCACTTTAAATAAATGTACTGCTTTGTCATGCTAATAAAAGTCAAAAGATAAATCCCTCATGGAGGGTGGCTTGTACTCTCTGCCCCAATGGTATCTTGCTCTTCCAGTAAAACAAGTGTCAGTCTGCATTCCCAATGGCAGCAGTCCTAACAGGAGGCCTGCTCTGTGGCAAAGGCTTTCATCCTCTCCACAGGTATGAAAAACAGCCATGCTCGCTCCAAAGCTTCATGTCAGAGAAATACAATGGCAGTGTCTACCCACTCTTCTATAAGGATACTCCTAAGATTACTGCTGGCATGCCATGGTTCTTGGGCCAGAGGAATCGTTTCAATCCGATTTGGAGAGGTGTGGCCTGTACAACTCAAGACAGGCTGGAAGCTGGTACTTTAAGCCTGCTGATCCAGCAGCTTGGGACATGTCTGGTCTCCAGCAGGTACACAGCTCAAGATGCACAGACTGGCTGTTTCTATGGAATTAAGCCTTCACCACAATGTAGTGTGAAGGGTTTGCTTGACAATTTTTTTTTTTTTTTTTTTTTTTTTTTTGGTTTTTCGAGACAGGGTTTCTCTGTATAGCCCTGGCTGTCCTGGAACTCACTCTGTAGACCAGGCCTGCCTCTGCCTCCCAAGTGCTGGGATTAAAGGCGTGCGCCACCACCACCCGGCTGCTTGACAATTTTTAAAAAACATTTTTTTTTTGAGAAAGGTTTCAGGCTGGCCTTAGATCTGGTAGAATCCTCCTGTCTCTATTTCTTGAATGTGGGAATTACAGATATGCAGCACCACACTTGGTTTTAGGTAGTGCTTGAACTGGAACCCAGTGCTTCTCAAAGGCTTTGTACATTACCAACTGACTTACATCCCCAGTCTGAGAACATGTTTTCAAAGCATCGTCTGAAGTATTAAAAATATTGCCATAAGTCAGAAAGAGACTTGTGATTCAGTGTGCTATTATGCCACCTTCCTAATTCCCAGGTGTGCCAAACACCCCCACAAATCAGAAGATTGTCAGCATTTGCATAAACTGTTTCAGCAATAGGGTTTTTTTTTTTTTTTTTTTTTTTTTTTTTTTTTTTTTTTTTTTTTTAAACCAAGAGTAGAGGAGGAAGAAAGCCAAAACATTTAAAATGCTCAGATTCAGAATCATTCAGTAGGAGACCTTAGGGGGAAACACAGGGAGGTTGGTTAGATTCCTAAATAAGAACTACTTTCACTGGGTCTTCCCTCCAAGTCTTGAAGAACAAAACCCAAGGGGCAGCATGGACCCCAAGTAGACATGTAAGTTGTGGAATAACTAAATGAGAAGAATGTAGTAACCAGATAGGGGCCCAGGACCCAAACAATACTGCTCTGCCCTTTCTGACACTGCACAGACAAGTAGGCCATGGAAACCCTGGCCAGTAGTGACTGAGAGCACTCTGCATGTCCAGGGTCACAATGGTGTCATACTCCCGCATCTCCCATGGCCATGGGCTACCACAATGGTTTCTATGCTATCTCTCAGGACTCCAAATTATACAGTATTTTGATATGGTATGTAATATAGCATTTGTTTGTGGCAACTGCACCCTTCAAGGCCTTTGTAAAGCCTAACAGAGGTGGCTAATGTCTGCTGTTTCCTGGCAGGGAGGAGGGAAGCGAGCATGGTCCTTTGTTTAATAATAGTCACAGGTTATTTTATCTATGTCAAGAGTCTCACCAAGAGGTCACCCTCTGAACAGTATTCCCTACAACAAATGGCAGGGTGAGTTGGGTGATACTTTGTCTCAAAGCCCAAGCCCTTTAAGAGAACAGGGCATTGCCTTCTGCTCTCTGCCTCACAAACACCAAACTATAGTCTGCAGCAAGAAGATACTTCATCTGTTGCTGCATTAGGGACAGGCCTGACATGTAAACCACTACTAGTAACTGCCTCCTTCCCTTGTTGGTCCCTACCACACCTGTGGTCCCTTAAGTTTCGAGACTCATCGATTGAAGCAATGACTGCAGAAGGATGCAGTGAGGAACATGTAAAAATTGCACTTTTCAAATATGGATAAACTCCATGCTGAGACTTTTTGCCATTTCAGCACTTTCACAGATTTGTGTGTGCAGAGAACCATTTATTGCTCACTAATGTAAACTGCCGCACCCCTTGTGATGAGCATAGGAAAGAAGGAATGTGTGAGAGTCATACAGATAAGAAGATGGATGTTCAGGACAAAGGGTGCAAATTTGCAATCTTTAAGGGAGCAAAGAGAATCCATAATGTCACTGGCTTGGCCACTTGTCAGGACACACGGAAGGGCTCTACACTACCTGCTCATTTGGGTAATTACTGCTTTAGGTGAAGGCAATCCCATGAGACCTATCAGTAGTAGATATCTAATACCCAGGCTGACTCTTAGTGAATGTACTCTCATGGTTATATGCTCTCGCATCCACTATTCTTTTAAAAACCAAGTTGTCCTTGAATAGTTTTCATCATCAATCAATCTCACAGAGATGCTGTGCAAACCTCTCCTAACTCATCCTAAGTCAGGTCTTACCTTGGTGTTCCTCCTTAGACTTCGAAGGATATTCCTCCTCCTGGGGTCCTCATCTGTTTCATATGGAATGACAGCATTGTCCCCTTTATAACCTTGGGATGCCTGGTCCTCCTCTTTCTTTCGGATGGGTCCCAACTCATCATCACTCCCGACACTGAAACTGGTGCGGTAACTAGCAAACCGCCCCAGGCGAGTGCATCTTGTCCTGTATAGCACAGGCTTACTCACTGCGGATACCTTGCGGCCTCGCTCTAGAGAACTTGTGTCCATCTCACTGTCAGAACCATTGCCACTGCCATTGGACTGAGCTTTGTTGATGTTCCGAATGGTAATGATCTTGCCCTGGGTGCTGTCATGGGGCACTGAGTATATGTTTTCTTCCTCATTCCTTGGCTTGACTACAGCATCCATGGGCTCTGCGTAGTCAGAAGGATCAAACCCATCCTGAGGCATCCAGGGGCTAGAAGACACAGACTTCCTCTGTCCCTCCCGATGGCCTTGGTCTAAGTAAGAAAGATCTTTTGTGATATCAAAATGCACAGGAGGCTTTGGTTTGACTGGTGGAGGTACTTTGTTGTTCAGTTTACTCTCAAAATTGCTCATTATGAAAGATAGCCCATCATTTCCCTCCAGTTCCATAGAGAATTTGGAATGATCTTTGGACAGGGAGGGCAATGTCGTATCTTCCCGAAACAGGTGGTACGATGGAGGTTCCACATCTTCTTCTGAGTCCTGTAAGTTTGAGTTGCAGAGGGGTGACCCAGCCCTGGGGGAGTTGAACACCTCCTCAGTGGTGCTGCAGGCCTCAGCCACATTATCATACATGTGTGTGGCTTCAATTATGTTCTTTTTCTCCACCACATCTTTAAAAAAGGGATGAAAGAGCTCAAGTTTATGCTGGGGCTGGCTACAAGGGATGCTTGTGAATCTCCCATCAATTTCTTGTGCAATTTCCTCTCCCTCTGTTAGCTGCTCTCGACTTAAGTCATTGTCCAGGACATCTATAGCGCCATCAGTGAGTGCAACAAGCTGGATGGGGATAATATCCTGCACTTCACAAAGAAAGGCACGTAACATCGCCAAGGAGGCCTTACGTTTGGCTGAATAAAAAACAATGTACCCATGAACCAACCGGCTCTTTCGGATGCTAAATGAGGAATGGTATGAAAGAACAGACAGCTCAATGCGCTTCTTGTGTAGTCCAATTGGAAGTTCAAGTAAGACAGAGTTGCTGCTCCCACAGTGGGAAGATTTACAAGTTTGGGACTGCAGGACAGGAGAGAGAATGTCATCTGCACTAAAGGGATCACCACACATCAGACACATGACAATTCGAAGGTCGACATCAGCCAAATCTTTGATACTAGCAGTGGAGCTAACCAGGTTTAAGTTGCGCTTAGAGTCCAGGAGTCCCTTCAGAACTTGACTGATCTGCTTCTCGTTAATGTTGCGTCCATAACCAATGCCAGCAGAAGCAGGATCAAGAAAGACACACTGAAGTTTGCTGGCAATCTGCTGGCCTTGCTGTATTAAGCTGTGCAGAGTCTCTCCACTTGTGTCCCCTCTCTTGTTAACTAAAATTAAGGTCAAGGGGAGGTGGACTAAGTGATTATCCCGCCTGCCCAGCGTAGACTCTCTGCTCTTCTCTATACTCTCCACCACATAGGACAGTGACTCCTTTGAATTGTAAAGGCAGAGACAGCCATGGGGTTGGAAGGTTGGTGTCTGGAAAGAGTTCACAGGAAGCCGGACATTCCCCTCTATTGGCCTCAGAGAAAGCTCATACATTTTACCATCTATTACATATTTGTCATCATTTGTACAAAGAGCTCGAATTTCATTGGCCAACTCCCGAGCAAGGCCATCTTTGCCTAAGATAACCAAATTGATCCTATCAATATTGGGGTCAGACAGAGAGTTCTTCTGATTCCTATCAGATGGTCGGATAAATCGAGAACTGATCAAGTGTTCAATCTTAGCATCTACACAAACTGGACAGCTTGGGCATGTCTCCTTTGTTGGGTGGTACACAAAATGAATGTGCTTCAGAATGAGGGCGTCACGTTCTGCTTGGAGCTTCTGTAATGCTTTAAATCGTTGCTCTTCACCCAGAACATCCTGGATGACACCCATCTTTTCCTTGCTAGGTTTAGCATCCAGTTCCAGCTCATAAAACAATTCTGAATACTCCAAAAGCAACTCTTGGAACTCTTCCTTTGCCCGGTCTATAATCTGCTTTTGGTGCTTGCCATAGATGTCCATGTACACAGATTCTTCCAGCCACTGGTAGAAGTCTTCATTCATAATAAAACTACGAGCTTCTTCCCATGGTTTCCCAGGAGTTATGAAAGGAGAGGTCTCCAGGTTTTCTTTGAAAGCCCTTCGCATCTCAGCTCTCTTTCTCTCGTTCCTCAGCTTCTCCAAGTGGGTCTCATACAACTGCTCAGCGGGGACAGTATCCATCAAGTCAAAGGGAATCCGCTCATTTTCCATGTTGTCAATGTGGCTGGTGGCATCCCATGGTGTCTCTTCAAGTACAACAAACCACTTTAAGAACTCTGGCTTGGTCTCTAACAGCTTTTTTGCTTTAATGCAGCTCAGGTGGTCCACTTCATCTAGATTAGGTATGAGGGCTTCAAAAGCCAATGGCAGAGCTGCCAGGTACAGCTTTCTCCGACGCTCAATATGCTCATGTTTGAGGCGGTGAATATGCTGCAGGAAGAGCTTCTTGGCCTTCTGTGTCCCTTCCAGGTAGACATAGTCCTGGTACTCAGGGGAGGCCTGCATCTTTCGGCTGACACTCAGCCAGTTCTCATTGTGATTTTTCACAATGCGGCTCACCAACCACTCATACTTGTCCTTTGCTGTAGCTATCTGCTGACTCTGCTGCTTGAGAGCTTCAAAGTAAGGGATGATTTTCGTCTTCCCTCGACTCTTATCAATGAGTTGCACTAAGGTGCTGAAAGCCAAGTCCACATTCACATTGGACCTTGCAGAGGTCTCTACAACTTGGAGGTTCTTTTTGCTTAAGGCAAAAGTATGTGCATCTCTAATGTACCGCTCAACGCCCTCATCACACTTAGTCAGGACTACCACTATGGGCTTTTTTGTTTTTGCAAGCTGATTGTAGAGATTGGAGACAAATTTGAGCTGGTCATCGAAGTTCCTGTTCATGCCCCTGCTAACATCAATGCCCAGAAGGAAACCGTCAACCAGCAGCTTCCCATCTGGCATCTGTTTCTGCTCAAAGTCTTGCTCCAGCCCCAGCTGATCAGTGCAAAAATACATGAGTTTTTCAGCTGAAGCAAGCTTGGTGGCTGCAGCTCTCTTGATGTAGGGCTGCAGTGCCGTGCTTCGATGAGGTTGAAAAGTCTGATCATCAATAAACTCAGTCTGCTCCACAATGTGCATCTTACATTCCACACAGTCCTCCAGGGAGCGGCTAACTTCTCCCCAGTATAGAAAGTGGTCATTATTGACCACCCGGCCACCAAAGTCACTGGTGCTGAGGACAGAAGTGTGGTCCAGGTGAAATTCATCAGCACTCGGGCGCACAAAGCGATTACATAAACAAGACTTTCCAATGCCGCACTGGCCTTTCTCCTTCTCAGTGCCGGACAATCCCACCACACTGATGTTGTAGGTGGGGATTCGGACATCTTGCTTTCTTGCCATCATCATCTTCGAAACATCCTGCCACAATCAGCCACTTCCAAGATCAGATTAGTGTTCTGAAGTAGAGTGAGGGCTTCTTAGTGCCAGTGAACACTGGCTGCCCAAGCAGCACAAATGTCAGGTCCCATAGTGTTCTAAACCAGTATGATGTCAGTTCTTCCTACTTCTCATCGCCAAACAGCCAACATGTCTGCCTAGATGGAGGGGGGAAAAAAAACCCATCAGCATCCAAACTATTTTACCTCTGAATTACAAGAAAAGCATCCAAAAAATATTTAGTAAACCTAATGTGGCAGGCCTTGTGCTAGGTAAGGTTGATACCAAGGTTGTTGAAATGGCTCTGAGGGTAAAGTTATTTGCTGCGTAAGCCTGTCAACCCAGGTTTAATTTCTGGATCCCATGGAGAAAGGAAAAGAACCAATTTTTCAAAGTTGTCCTCTAACTTCCACACATGCTGTGGCATGTACATGCCTATACAGGAGAGTGTGTGTACATACATTACGCAAAATGATAATAGTAAAAAGGCTCATATCGATGTGTTTTCAAACAGGTATAGTCCAGACCAGGACAAGTGGATGTAAATAAGGAGAGTGTAAAACACTAAGGTGACAAGTGAGTCTGGAGGAAATGCAGCTAACTCTAAGGTAGCATGGATACAAGATGGGCAAGAAATATCTTTTTTGTTTTGTTTTTTGAAGTAGGGTTTCTCTGTGTAGCTCTGGTTATCTTGGAACTGATCTGTAGACCAGGCTGGCCTCTGACCCAGAGATCAAACTCTGTCTGTGTCTCCCAAGTGCTGGGATTAAAGGTGTGCCATGCTGGTCCAGAAATGAAATGAATGAAATGAATGGAGTGAATGAAATGAAGGAAGGAAGGAAGGAAGGAAGGAAAGAAGGAAAGAAGGAAAGAAGAAGGAAGGAGGGACATTTTCACAAGGACAATAATGTCATCTTTTATGGTGTCATCTTGAAAGGGTTCCCATGAGTAAAGTCTAGAATAATCTGAGAAGCAAAGGAATTGTACAGTAATGAATTACACTCCACTGTAAAAATTATGAACTAAAATTTAATTACTGGATGAGATATGAGTCACGACAGAAGGTTAAATATAGGGGAAATCTTGAGGGGCAGAATGCTGACAGCTAAGTCAAGTGCCTCCTAAGACTGCTTACTGATTACCAGGAGAAAGCGCCTAACAGTCATTACAATGGAAAAAGCAGACAACACCTTTACTCAGTAATCAAAATCCACATCATCAGTGTAGTATGGAAGCACTTAGGAGACTGAGGCAGGAGAAACAATAGGTCAAGAGTAGCCTTGACTGCAGAGAGGAATGAGGAGGATAGAAGAGAAAGGAGGAAGAAAAGATGAACCCAGAAGACTCATAATCTTAAGCTACAACAATTAAAACAGTTCTGCAGTGACATAAAGACAGACCAATGGAAAAGAAATTGAAAGCTCACAGTTAAATCATCATATATGTCATTGAGTGACTTTTAAACAAATAGGCTGGCCTCAGACTCACAGAGCACCTGACTCTGCCACCATGCCTGGCTGGCTAAATGACTTTTGACAAGGATGTTGAGATCATTCATTGGGAAAAGAACAGACTTTTTACCATTTGGTGCTGGGAAAGGTAAATCTTCACACAGGAAAGGACAGAGGTAGGTCTTTATCTACACCACATACAGAAGCCAACCTTAGGCAGGGAATGTGACTCAGATGTAAGAACATTTGTGTAGCATTTGCAAGACAGTGAGTAGTGGGGCATGTTTTTAATCTCAGCACTGGGGAAAGCTCTATAAATTCAAGGCCAGCCTGGTCTACATAGCAAGTTCTAGGGTCTCCAAGACTACACATTACAACTATGTCTCAAAAAACAAGAACAAAAAACCCAAACAAACAAAACCCAACTCTGAATGGATCAAAGACCTAACACTACAAAGCATAGAATAAAAACTAGGGCAAAAGACCTTGCTACACACCACCCTCCGCCCATTGAGCACTGGTGAGCGGTACAGAGGTGAGCGCTGACCACCAAGCCTGTCAAAGAAGATGTAACCCCATCAAGCCGATCCCCTGACTGCACATGCATTCACACACACACACACACACACACACACACACACACACCTACATGTGCACACACAAAATATACACACTTAAATCTGAAAAAGATTTAACAGTAGACTTAATATACTGTTTCTATCTTAAGAGCTGTAAGAACCAGAAGTGTAATGATGCTGGCTGCAATGGATGAGGAGATGGGGACCCTGCATTCACACATGGAATGAAGTCACAGGGATGGGCTGTGGTAATGGCTACGTATTATAGATTGAACACTTATGAAATGTGTACTAAAAATGACTAATTTTGATTACTTGGTGCTACACATCTTTTACAAAGTGAAATCAATGCAGAAGAGAGGAAGAAGCTCAGTGATAGAACACCTGAGAAGGAGAATAAATCAGAAAACCAATCAATACTAGTGTATATAAAATGGATGGCTATGCTGAGATAAAGTATCCCTACTTTTAGAGAAGTCATACTAAAGTATTTTGGGGTGAAAGGATGGAAAGAGGGCAAAATGAATTTAAATGTTCAGGAGAAAAAAAATCTGTTTTAGCTGGGCAGTGGTGGTGCATGCCTTTAATCCCAGCACTTGGGAGGCAGAGGCAGGCGGATTTCTGAGTTCAAGGCCAGCCTGGTCTACAGAGTGAGTTCCAGGACAACCAGGGCTATACAGAGAAACCCTGTCTCGAAAAACAAAAACAAAAATAAATACATACATACATACATACATACATACATCTGTTTTAAGAGAGAGAGTGAGAATGCCAACAAGGGACTAGGGTACGGCTCAGTTAGTACAATGCTTACCTAGTGTGAATGAAACTCTGATCTTGATTCTCAACCCACAGAACCTAGAAGCCGTAATGCTTGCCTGTAATCAAGTACAAAGACTTGAGATATGTGGGCAGAAGATCTGGCTATGCAAGGTCATAGGCAAAGCCAGTCTCAGGCCAACATGGGCCACATGAGAACCTTTCAAAATAAAATCACTGCAGAGGAACAAAATCTGGATTAAGTGTGTAAACTAGCTAGTTTTATGTCAACTTGACACAAGCTAGAGTTATCTTGAAAAGAGGGAACTTCAATTGAGAAGATAAATCCATAAGATCCTGCTGTAAGCAATTTTCTAAATTAGTGACTGATGTGAGAGGGCCCAGCCTATTGTGGGTGGTACCATCCCTGGGTTGGTGGTCCTGGGTTCTAAAAGAAAGCAGGCTAAGCAAATCATGATCAGCAAAGCAGTAAGTGTCAGCCCTCCAAGGCCTCTACTCCACGTTCCTGGCCTGCTTGAGTTCCTGCCCTCACTGCTTTTGATGACTGTTATGTGGAACAGTCCCCAAAAGTTGCTTTTGATCATGGTGTTTCATCACAGCAATAAGCCTAAGACAGTGTATATGATATTCTTTTGTGTTGTTTTTATTGTTACCAATGACAAATTCTCAAGAGTTCCTCTGACGAGAACTGGGCTGTGAAGTTTTCAAGTTGGCTGCTGTGTGTGTCCCTCCACCTGTAATACTTCTAGAGAAATCAGTACTGAGATAGCTACAAAGCTTGAAAGCCAGCTCTCTAGACTTAGGCAGCTGCATCACAGGTGATCCCTGTTGAACATTTTAGACAAAGGGACTCATCAAAGACTGCTCCCTCAACAGTGGGGGAAAAAAAAGGAAAAAGAAGAGGTCAAGCTAGTTGGGGGAACCAGCAAGAGTCTAGGCCGAGCAACTTAAAATAATGCAGTCTTTAGTTTTTATTTTTTTCTTTCCTCTCTTCCTTTTTACTTTCATTCTTTCTTTTGGTCTTTCTAGACAAGGTTTCTCTGTGTAGCCCTGGCTGCATTGGAACTCAGTCTGTAGACCAGGCTGGCCTCAAACTCACAGAGCTCTCTCTGCCTGCCTCTGCCTCCCAAGTGCGAGGATTAAAGGCGTATGCCACCACTGCTTGGCGAATGCAGAGTCTTTTCATGGTCAGGATCTAAGGAGGCAAGAATGGAGCTGAGGAGAGGCACTTTAAAGGAATCCAAATTGTTAAAATGTTTTTGTTAAAACCAAAAAGCTTTAACACTTTCAGCCAGTAACAACTGTTATCAAGGTGTCAAACAAAGTCTTTAGCATCCTTTCAACTGAAATAAGTAAAATAAACCACCCTTGGCTACTTTTGCACACATGGGCCTCTAGAATCCACTATTCTGTGGTATTGATACTTACTTGCACACTCAAGTTTAACTGTGTGACTGCCAAGCCTACAGCCAAACAGTCTCCTGAGACTATCTAAAGTAGCAAGCAGACTAATCAATCTTGTGAAATCTCATTTGCACCTGGTAGGAAGCTGGCATTTCTATAAACTTCATGTTTTGCATGCTTCACAGAAATGTCAAGAAAATAGATCTTTTCTTTAAACCTTTTAAAATTATTTACTTTTATGTATATGAGTGTTTTGTTTGTATGCATGTTTATGCACCCTCTGTATGACTGATGCCCATGGAGATCAGAAGAAGGTGCTGGATTTTCCAGAAAAGGAGTTGTAGATGAGAAACCATATGGGTACTGGGGGAAAAAAAACTTAGGTTCTTTGCAAGAGGAACAAGTGCTTTTAACTGGTGAGCTACCTCTCTAGACCAGTGGGTTTTCAACCTGTGGGTTGTGACCCCTTTAGAGGTTGATCAACCCTTTCACAGTGGTTGTTGCCTAAGACCATTGGAAAACACAGATATTTACTTTACCATTCACAGCAGTACCAAAATCACATCTTACGAAGTAGCAGCAAAAATGTTACATTTGAGGGTCAGTACACATGAGGAATTGTGGTGAAGAGTCACAGCAATAGAAAGGCTGAGAACCATTGCTCTAGACATCATTTTTTGTTGTTTTGCTTTTGTGTAAAAGGGGTTGGACCAAAGGCTTTGGACATGCTGAACAAATGGTCTACTGTTGAACCACCCCTCCCAACCTCTTCACTGGTGGACTCGAAGCAAGCTCTCTGATAAGCCATAAGAGAAAGATAAGCCATCTCTCTCTTCCTCTTCCTCCTCCCCTTTATTGTTCCAACTTGCTATAATCCTCCTGCTTCTGCTTTTTACTTTGACACAAGGTTTCACAGGCAAGTCTTGAATTCTTGTGTTCCTCCTGTCCCAGTCTCTTAAAGGTGTAAGTCACTGGTATATGCCACTATGTCTGAATTGCAACTGATAATTTAAACTCCAAATTATGTTCACAGCCAAAAATGTTACCAAAACTTGATAATCAGGTGGCATGAAAATAGTTAAGTTCTGAACACCTGCTAACTTCTACTTGTTAGAAACCTAGTAAGTTCCTTGGTGTAACTGCACTCTCAGCTTTGATGTCTGGATAGTTCAGTTTTACTAGTTCCTCAATTGGACTGAATTACACAGTATACAAAGCTGGTTATAAGTCTAAAGATGTCTCAAACACTTAGTTTAGAGGAAATAACTTTAAGTGTCTGGCCACATACACGTTCAACTTTTCAAAGAGGTGGCTAAAAAAAAATTAGCTGAGCCATTAAACTTAATGATCACAAGACCATAAAGAGAGCACAGAGAACAAGGAAGGTGTGTCCAAGACTTCATGATGTCCAGTGTCCTCAAACTTACATCTGGTAAGAAACAAATCCTTAATGGGCAACTAAGGGACAAAAATCGAATGTCCACCCCAGTGTTTTCTAGCACTAGTCCTTTCAAAAGTAGAGAGTGACAACAAAGGAAAGACACATCTTTAAAATTAACCCAGGGGCTAGAGAGGTGAGCCAGCTGTTAAAATCCTTTCTGCTTTTGTAGAGGAACTGAATTCAATTCTCAGCATCCACATGATGGCTCACAACCACCAGTAACTCCCTAGCATTCATACAGTGCACTTTCATACAGATAAGCGAAATCTAAGAATCAATAGAACTAACCCAAACTTCTATGATGGGTCATTCTTGTAACCTCAGTGCCCAGGAGGCTGAGGCAGCACACTGCTGCAAGTTCCTGGTTACCCTTAGCACAAGACCCATTTCAAACAATAAAAACAAATAAATAGATAAAGATGTATTTTTAAAACAGGTTAAAAAACAGTAACTCCTTGTATCACTGAATTCTGTAGAACTACTGATACTAGGAAAACCAACAAAATACAAAGCCTAAAAGCTTAACATCTTGTGAGGAGTCAAGTCAACTACCTTGGAGAGGAAGACCCTTCAGGAGTATTTTCAACTCTTTATCACAAGTATTGTGCTGCTGTAATACCCTGAAAGCACCTGTGTGCTCTGCAGACCTTGTCACAGAATGTCTAAAATTATCTCTAGTATGTGTATCATTTACTCTAAATTAGAGCATCTTTTCTAAAAGGACACTTTTAACTCATCACCTGGAGTAAGAAAGAAGCTGCACCATTCCCAAGACAGTACCAGAAATGCCACTGTTACCCCAAAGTACTGGACTACTACTGCCCAGGGGCTATGCCTGGAGGTGTATTCCCTGACAAATAATCCCCCCCCCTCACCACACACACACACACACACACACACACACACACACCATCCATAGTAACACATGCTTCTGAGCTCTGGTCTCGAATAACCCACAAGACACAGAATTCTAACCTCTACCCATAATCAAAATTACAGTGTCCAAATATGAGACTATGTAACAACCTCCAAATGCCACCAACTATGGCTAGGAAGAAATCATTTCATGGGCTGTTACTCTTGAAAAGCACAAAAGCTACTGTCATTTTCCTTCATCCCAGCCAGGAAAAGAATGAAAACATATGTAAGCAGCACAATGGAAAGGCATCTCCTAAACCTCTTCAACCTCAGTTTCTGAGTGTGTTTCAGAGGTGTCAATCAGTCAGTAAAATGTTTGTTATTCAGCTGCAGGGAAGCCAGCAGAAGATAGATATATATGCAGGTAGCACAGAAGGAAGAAATTAAAAAAAAGCAAGCAGGGAGCACAAACCAGGCGTCACAGTGCACATCTATGACCCCAGTACTCAGGAGACTAAGCAGAAACACAAGGTCAAAGCTTGCTTGGGCAAATTAGACCCTGTCTCCAAAAAAAATTAAAAAAGAAGTGGGTCTACACCTCAGGGCTAGAGTATTTGCCTAACATGAAAGGCCATGGGTTCAAACTGCAACACCATTAAAACAACAACCCTTAGTGACAGTCAGTAACCCTAGCCCCCAGAAGGTAGAGTTGCGAGGACTGTTGGTATTTAAGACCTAGGCTGGGCTACAAAACAACTTCAGACAGTAGGGTTACAGAAGACACTGTCTCAAACAAATAACATCCCCAAAACCTTAGGGCTAGAGAGATGGCTGTGATTAAGAGCATCTACTGTTCTTCTAGAGGACCTGGGTTCTATTTCTAGAACCCATAGAGCAACTCAAAATGGTCTGTAACTCTTTGAGGGGATCTGACGATTTCTTCTGGCCTCCAAAGAAACCAGGCACACATGCACCTGGTACACATATATGCAGGTAAAACATAAAATTAAAAACAAAAAAATCAGAAGGGGTGGATACCACCCTTCTCTGACGAACAATTAGCAGTTACTGGTTGGTGGGTTAGAATCATTTTCTTCAGTAGTGTAGGGCATGCTCCAGTAAATAATGTCCCACCTAAGTTCATGCAAACAACCCTAAGTAAACAAACAAATAGGAAAACAGGGAGGGTTTCAAACAGGAGTTGGAGAGAAATTAAAGTGGACAATGGGGTAAAAACCACCAAAGTATAATATGGAATGTATGAAAATTGACAAATAACAAAATAAATTTTTTAAAAAGTTGTTGAACACAAAAACACTATTCTCTGCTCTACTGAACTACTGAATTTAATTCAAGAAAACCTTTTTAAAAGCACAATGCTTTCATTTTCATAGTAATAGGCAGTAAGGTAAGATTTGTAGTCTTTGCCTTTCGTTTGCAATAGAAAGAACTAGAGATAAAAACAGAAGTACAGTCCAAGAGTGCCATCCACACATGAAACCTACTGACTTAAGACAGAGCAGGCAGGCATGCTAAGGAGATGTGATAATCTCTGAACCTGAAACAGATACGCAGGGTGCCTTGTTTCTGGGAATCAGAATTATAAGGGGATTTTTAAATAATACCTTTAATTCTACTTCACTTGCTCACCACGAGTGCGTTACTAAATGACTTGTCAAAAATCAACGTGCCAACAGCCCCCAGGACTGTACAAAAGAAAGGTCCCCACTGGGTGGCCCCTGTTACAGTAGCTTCCCCCTTTTCTGCAGAGTCCCAGAAACAATTCTTATGTCACTCTATTCTTCATAATTGAGAAATGACCTATCTATAGCTCAATCTAGCAGTTAGCTACAATGCACAGTCAATGTAGTACTGAAATAAGAAAACGCAGTGACTGGAGAGACATCTCAGCAGTTAAGAGCACATAATGGTCTTACAGAGAGGACTTGGGTTCCGTTTCCAGCACCCACACGGCAGCTCACAACCACCTATTTCAAACCCTAGTTTTAGGGAATCCCCTCATCTCTTCTGACCTTTGCAGGGACCAGGCACAAACACACATGGTGCAGACATAAAACACTCATACATGTAAAACACTCATACATGTAAAATAAAAGTTTTTAAAAAAAGAAAAAATTTAAAATAAAAAAATTAAATTACGTCTGCCTCCCTTGATATGATTTTACTTTTTGAGACAGGGTCTCAAACTGGCTTCAAAGTGGCAATGTAGCTGAGAATGACCTTGAAACAGTCCAGAGTTACTGGTATTATAAGCATATGTCACCTCAGCCAAGGGATGGAGTGCTAATCAAGAGCTCATTTTTACTAAGCGAAACACCAACTGAGCCTTACCTACAGTCTCCTACTTCTCTTGGTAATATTGCCACCTAAACTCTTTACCCAACAAATTACCATATTCTAATGAATTAATCATCTCATGTAAAAGAAAATCCTACTTGAGCGTGGCAACTATAATTCTACCTTTCAAGCCAATACAAACTGAAAAATAATAGTATCTGGGTATGTTGTGTGGAAACCATGTGTTTACAAAAGAAGAAAAGAGTCTGGCAGGCAGCAGAGAGCCCTGCTGGCTTGGCTGCTGCCTCTCATACAGACTACAGATCTGACTCTTCCCTTCTGTGGGAAGGAAAGGTTCTCATGGCTAGGGAATCTATACCGGGCTGGCTTGCGATTCAGAGAATCTTTGAAATGGATCCTCTGGGTTTGTATGAAGACTAAGCTAAGTGTTACTTGTCTGGTCTGGAAACCATCATCAGACAGGCTGGTTTTGGCCATTGTGCATGAACACTGGAAGCCATGCTATTCCCTCTGCAGACTCCAAAAAGCCCAACCAGCAAAGCACTAGGAATGGCAAGGCTTTCAATCAAGAACTGGAAAGTCAGAAGTCTGTTTTGAAAATACTCTGGCCTTAAAAAGTTAGTTTTTAAAAAGCATCTACCAAAGATCCTGACACTCTCTTCACAATATGTGCCAACAGCCCCTTTTCATTTGTTTTCCTGAGTCCTGGTAAAAGGTCCCTGAGTTCCAGGGTTGGTAACAAGACTACGATGATGCTCTTGCCACCCCAGGCAGCCCACACTCAGTAAAGACAATCCTTTTTCACCCTTAACACCATGATCCTCAAGCTCTGAGGCCAGCCAAACTCTACAAACTGGTTCTAAAGCAAAATTTTAAAGCCAAATTATTCAGAGGACAGAACCAGATTCCCAAGATCAATGAAGGGGGCTGTTTCAGAAAAGCACTTCCTTAAACTTTATCCTCAGCAGCTAAAACCAGGAAGCTTCAGAATTCTAGCCAGCTTAACTCATCAAAGTATAAGACAAAAGTAAACAAAGACAAAATCAAAAGATGGTTCATTGTATCTCTCTGGGTTCCCTACCTACTATGTTATAAAATATGTATTTGATTTTATTCCTGTTTCCTGGCTTACTTCTAAAATCTTTGGAATCTTCACAATAATAAATGTTCTTTTGTATGCTGATGGCTTTAGAAGGGAGGCATTTCACAGGGAAAAACAGGGCAGGATTAGAGTGAGTCTTGTAGCTCTAGTCTCTACAGAGCTGACCACAAACAGCCAATGATCTAATTGATCACGCCTACCTACTGAAGCCCCATAAAACCAAAGAGGGTTCAGCTAGCTTCATACAGCTGACAACATTGAAGCTCAAGAAGGGTAGGCATGTGGCCACTCTTCATCCCTTCTAATTCACCCTGCCCTCTCCACACCTCATCTGTATGCTTTGTAACATCAACAGTGCTTCCCTGAGCTTTGTGGACCACACTAGCAAATTAACCAAGAATGAGGCTGTGGGTAGACTGGTATACAGTCAGAGTACAGTAAAACTGAACACTGGGACTTACATGTGAAGTAGGGGAAGAATCTTGATGGACTGAGCCCTAAACCTGAGAGGTGGCATAATCCCCAGGGACATAGTATTAGGACTGCATTGAGTCTGAGGAACCCACCGGTGTCTGCTGTTTGCTTGATGGAGGGCGGGGTGGGATAGAGAGGTAGAGAAGATCTACATTTCTGATGTTAGAATTGAGATATCAGAGTACATTGAAAAAAAAGTTTATATTTATTCCTATATTCTCAGAATTAGTGTCATAACAGGGATTTACTGAGTCGGACATGGAGGCACATGGTAGTTCTTGCACAGTAGACAGGTCAAGAGTTCAAGGTCATCTTGGGCTATATAGTGAGGCCAGCCCAGATACATAACATCCTGTCTCAAAACAGAGAAAAAGTATTCTTCCTCTAGTGCCCCTTTCCCTCTCAGAAGTTTATTTTCCCCTAATAAAGCTGTTTGCTCTGCTCAAAAAAAAAAAGCGGGGGCAGAGAAAGGGGGAGGGGAGGATCTACAGAGATTGTCTCATGGATTAAGAGCACTTACTGATTTGGCAGAGGACCTGAGTAATGGTTCCTAGCACCCATGTGGTGGCTCACAATGATCCCTAACTCCAGTGCTAAGAAATCTGATGACCTCTTCTGATGACCTATGTGTGTACCAGTCATGCTCATGGTATATGTGTGTGTGTACATGTGTGTATACACGTACATGTAGGGCAAAACACTCATATACAGAAAATAAATACATCAAAAGGGGGGAGGAGGAGGGAGAAACAGAAACAGACACACACAGACAGACTTCCTAGGATGCTAGTTCACAGAAATGTGAACTGGGAAGGAAAATCAAGAGTAGGAAGTAAGAAAGTTTGATTCCTGGGTTGCCACACAGTCTGCCACACAGTCTCCCAAAATATAGATTCAGATATGCTTACTGTGCTCAATCACTGAAGTTTGTAAAGTTAGCAAAATTACTCAGAGACATGTTTACATTACCAGAAACCAGGTCTGCTGGATGTATAAAAAAAATGCAGATACAGCTCTAATCCCAGAACCCAGGAGGCAGCAAGTGAGGCCAGCCTGGTCTATACATTTTGAGAGCCAGTCAGAGTTACACAGTGAGACACACCCCCCTCCCCAATAAAATAAATAAATAGATTAATTAATAAAAAGCTGTTGAAGAAAAATTCCCAGGATGCTTTATGGTAGTACCAAGATACATCAGTGAAGTCCCAAGGAAGCTTTAATTAGATTGAGAGAACATAAAACTGTAAAAGGGTTGACAGGCTGAAAGCAGTATCTCTCCCCCATGTGGTTCTGGAGAGGGAACAAAGGGCATGCTAGGAACTAAGCTACATTAGCCCTGAATCTTTCACCCGACTGTATTATGGGATATACAGTGTATCTCACTAGGCAAATCCATGTCACTGACACCCCACACACACACCTGTTACAGACAGAAGTGTAGAGTCCACTTTCTGGCAGGATTAAGTGGACATGATGTCTTGATGAGTCACTTCTGGGACTCCTGTCTACACAGTACGCAGGGTGGGGCTGCCCTAGTAAGGTGGAGAGGAGCCCTTAGGAACAAGAGGCACTCCTTTCCCTAGGACTGACTCTAAGGAACTTCTGGTTCTAGTGATGCTTGGACAGCATCCTGTAACTGTAACAGTCCCAGAAGCTGTAGCATGATCAGATACCCACTTGGGAGGATGCTGCTCCTAAGGAAGCAGGGCTGGGTGGCTGGCACAAGGCACTACCCAGTATTGGAGGCCTGTGTGGACACATGTGCAAGGACCAAAAGAATTTGTTGATTCCCATATTCCTCAGAAATATTGTAAGGAAAACAAAGACCAATATTTAGGATATATTGTGCAAGCACTACACATGAAAGGTAACACAAAACTTAAGCAAATTCAAATTTGAAAGCATTTGAATAAGTCAGGCATCACAGAGCCAGCCTATCTAGCCATTGATACAGCACACTTGGGTATCCTTACCAACTTAAAACCAAGCAAATAAAACAAGTGAGCCTTATCCTCACATTAAGACCAATTTTATTCAGAGTGTGAAACAGAAAATAAAACCTATAAAATTACTTTTTATTACATTTTTCTTGGGGGGAGGGGATATATACCATTATGCATATGTGTTGTTGAGAAAGTAATTTGTGGGAGTTAGACACCTCCTTCTACCATTCTAATCTCAGCACTGAAGTCAGGCCATCAAGCTTTGGTGGAAAGCACCTTTAGTCATCTTGTCAGCCCTCATCATTTGCTTTTAAACACTTAAAAATATAGTAAGGCTTTTGTTTGTTTGTTTTTAAATTTCTTGGCAGGACAAGGCTTTTTGGAAAAAGATTCTTTACTCTAACACTTGGGAGTTGAGGCAAAAGGATCTCAAGTCCAAGATAACCTGAGTCCAGGAGTGAGACCCTGTCTGACAAAAAACACAATAGTCTTCATGTTTCTGGATATGCAAGAAGATTGTGCACAGTGCAGAAGACATAAGCATTGCTGTTAACTGGAAAGAACACGTTAGCTCATTTTAAGTCCAGCAGCAAACCTTACTATTCCCCTGACAGCATTTCATCCTGACAATTAGGATTTCAGCCCATTATTTCTAGTTATCCCTCACTATTCATTTGCATTATTCCATAATTTGCCAGTCCTAAAATGTGCTATTGTGCAAGTAATGTAACTTATATCAAATGCATACCCTTTGGGGTGGGAGGATCTAATATGCCTGAAGTGAAGGGATAAGGACAATATCACAGGCTAGAACAAAGTTAACTTCTACACCCAGCAAATGCTGGACTTTTGAACTAATTTAAGTTTACACAGGCAAAGTCAATACTCATATTCATCTTGGCCATTTTCTGGTTCCCAAAATTATGTATATACCTGTCTTGTTTAAAATGAAGTTTAAAAAGCATCATGAATTAAATAAAACAAAACAAAACCCACACAACTGTGATAAAAGAGATAAACAAATGGCTGGAATCTGCACATACTGTGCCTTAGGCCTAATCTTATCTCAAAATCTGCTAAACTGGGGCTTTGCTTTGTTCAAGATTGTATTTTAAAAAGCTAAATCTTCTTTCTGGTTTTTTTTTTTTTTCCCCCTCGTTTAAGACAAGGTCTCATACCAAGGTAGACAATTGGAGACTGAGGATGAAACAGCTCATCCTCTGAGTTCTGGGGTTTACAAGTATATTCATCCCATTGTGCTTGATGCTGGGATTTAAAATCATTGCCTCTACATGCTAGACACACACTCTACAATATGAGATGCAATCCCAGCCCAAATAAACTGAACTGTCTGAGAAAAAGAATTTGTTTCATTATTGGCAAAAACATAAAAACACCTGGCCAGCTAGATTGACACCTACTGCTAGGCCTAAGCCTGGCAATCTGAGTTCCATTCCTAGAACTCACATGATGGAAACAGCCAACTCTGCCACATATCCACCAAGACAGCAGGTGCATCACACACGCACACGCACACACACACACACAAAACACATACACACAGACACAGATGCATGCATGCACACACTCTGGAGTAGGGAATGGACAGATGGACAGACAGACAGATGGAATGGGTCAGGACAGGACACTACTATTTAAGTATCATCTTTCACAATGTAAAAAGCCCATTTTGGGCTCCTTCTGAGCCAGAACACAGGGGTATACTTTCAGACTGTGTAAGCTTTATACACTTTTGATATCATTTTCTAGGAGGCATGCAAATGAAGTTCACACAGCTAGCAAGCATAACTGGGACTCTAATAGGCCACTTTATCATATTCTTGACCATTGTCCTCTAGGCCCCTGCTAGGGTCATGGCAAACAGGTGACAGTAATCTTCACTGTTGCAAGTGCAGAAGACATGCTTTGGGGAGCCAAGGATATAACTGGAAGTTCTTCAGGCTCAAGAAGTGGCACATCACGACTCTCAGCCTCAAGAGAACATTCACGCTTAGCTTGCTTTTGTATGTTGGAATTCCATATTTTAAAAAATGTTGGGCTGGAGAGATGGCTCAGTGGTTAAGAGCACTGACTGCTCTTCCAGAGGTCCTGAGTTCAATTCCCAGGAACCACATGGTGGCTCACAACCATTTGTAATGGGATCTGACACATTCTTCTGGTGTGCCTAAAGACAGCAACAGTGTACTCCATACATTAAATGAATAAATAAATCTTTAAAAAAAAAAAAAAGAAAGAAAGAAAGAAAGAAAAGAAAAGAAAAGAAACTATACAAACAATGAGTGGAACCTGTTCAGAGATTCAAACTTTAAAAAAAAAAAAATGTTGCCAGTTGTGGTGGTGCACACCTTTAATCCTAGCATTCTGGAGATGGGACAGGTAGAACTATGTGAGTCCCAGGCCAACCTGGTCTTCAAAGCAAAATCCAGGCACTGAGTACACATCTGTAACTCTTAACACTTAGCACTTGGGAGGCCTGGGCTACACAGCCAGATAGATGGATGGATGGATGGATGGATGGATGGATGGATGGATGGATGAAAGGAAGGATGGAAGGAAGGAAGGAAGAAGGAAGGAAGAAGGAGGGAGGGAGGGAGGCTGAGCATGTAGTTCAGTTGGCAGAATGCACTAAACCCTGAATTCAACCCCCAAATAAACTGCCTGGACTTAGTGGCATACACCTAATACTCCTAGATTCCAGGAGGAAAAGAAACTCAAGCATATAACCCCAGAGGCCAGTCTAGATTCTTGGAGACCCTGCCTCAAAACCCATGCACACACACTCTTAAGGTTCTATAATATTGTTTTTTTTTTTTTTTTAAACAAAACACTAAATATTCAGACATCTAGCAGTCTAATTCCCAAGACTCTGCCTAAAGGTAGGGGTCAAACTAGTTGCCATTATTCCCTCAAATTCTTTCTCTTCTTCCTTTTCCTGGAAGTCTATCCAGACAAGAGAAACTGAGATAGAGGAAGAAGTATCAGTTTAGCCAGGGCTCTGGTACACAAGGGTAACAAGCCTTCACTCTCTAAAAAGCCAAGGGTTCTGAGTGTGCTTTCACAAACCACAGCAGGGCAGATCTGGAGTGAAGAAGGGCATCTTCCTGCTTCCTCCCTAAATCTATCTTGCCCTTTCACCCTCATGGGAATCCGCTTCCCATGTAAAGACTAAGACCAATCTGCTTTTAACAAGTGCTGTGCACAAACAACTGCCTTCGATGGAATCACTGACACGGTGGCGGTGTGGGACACTCCTTTGAAAAGCCTTGTCGAGCCTCAGCTATGTAATTTAGTGGTGGCTCACAGGAAGTACTGGAAGCCAGATTCTTTCTGCCTGTGCTCAAGGCCGTAATTTCCTTCCCATACTTAAATCAATGACCCTGTGGCTCTCTGTCAAGGGAGTGGGCTGAGGGTAAAGGGCAAAAAAATAAGAAGCAAAATCTGAAGAAACTGGGTTGATCTGAAAAGATTCCTAAGATTCTTCTCAAGATTAACTAAAGAGGACTGCTGAAGAACACAGCCTTCAGCCTCTCACTGAAAACCCCCACATGGTAGAGAGGGCTGGCGGCCAGTAAGGCCCAGAAGTTGACCAGAAGAGGCAGTCCCAGAAGTCACTTCAGACCTGAAGCTATCCTGTGCCCAGCCAGCATGGAAGAGATTAACCAAAATCCTAGAAGCAGTATGGCTGTGAAGTGAAGGATGAGGTGGAGGTTGGGTGGGGGCATAGTTCAGGGAAAGCATGGTGGAACACACTTGCTGAAGCAGTGGGAGACTAAGGCAGATAGATAGCAGGATTCTGAGTTCGAGGCCAGCCAGCACCACTGCTTTACAGCAATAAGCTCTGTCTCTACCACAGGCATATTTTATGAGCCTGCCTGTTTGTTTCATACAGTACCTGTTCACCCTTCAACACTTCAAGATCAACTTTAAACTGTAAAATATGTCTTGTTGGAAAGTCCAAACATAAGAAAACAGTTGTGTTCCTATGAGGAATCTAGTAAACAGACTTTTCTATATAATGCTAGCTAGCTTCCTGATTCCCTTTAGATAACAGACCAGAATAGTAACTAGTTCCTCCTTATCAGCCACCATTCCTTAGAAAGTGCTTGGCCTGTAATTCTTTTGAAGATCAGTGAGTCACATCTTATCACTGCTGCAGCCCTCAGACTAAGAAGGAAAACAGGCCCAGCCCACTCTTCCAAAACAACAGCTGACCTACCTGCAGGAGGAAATCACCTTGACCTCATGCATTTGGCTACCCTTCAGAATACCTTCTCCTCTCCTGGTCCAAATTACCAAGAACATGCATACCTTTTAGAGCTGCATGCAAGACACTGTATTGTTATTGTCAACAAATCCAGAGCTTCCCTTTTGATCTTATGCCTTGCCCTGTGATATAAGACCCTGAAGTGCAAAGCCAGCCACTCCAGCTGTGATGTTAAATTTATGAGAAAACAGGTAGCATGGCTAATGTGATTTCCTGCAGTCCATGCCATTCAAGGAAGATTTGGGGCCCACAGCTCCTGACCACTTGTATCTTCCTTAGACCTCAACTCTGCCCTGTCTGAATACATCTATTTCTATTGCCTCTTGGGAAAGCCTCCATGAAAATGCCTGTCTGGGGCTTAAAATGCCACCTATAACCTGACAAGCCTTCCTGCTGTTAACCTTCACTACCAAGGTGTGGAATACAACTTGTCCATACCAAGATGCTGCATCAGACACATTAACCCTTTTGTAGCCTTTATGAAGAATAGAATAGATTACATTCAGCTAAACAGAAGACACTTTTCTGCCCAGAGAAGAATCACATACAATAGACAGAACAAGATGTGTCTGCTTGTTGAAGGGAAGGGTTATTTGATAATAATTTGTCAATCTGTAGGCTTACAGACTCTCCAGCTGTATTTAAAACAAACCATTTCAGGCTGGGGAGATGGCTCAGTGGGTAAGAACATTTAGTACCTAATTCAGATCCCCAGCACCCACATAAACACTCAGGTGTGAGCCAGGCTGTGGTAGTACACGCCTTTAATCCTAGGGAGGCAAAGGCAGGCAGATCTCTGTGAGTTCGAGGCCAGCCTGGTCTTCAGAGGAAGTTCCAGGACAGCCAGGACTACACAGAAAAAACCTGTCTCAAAAACCAACCAAACACACAAGCAACCTCCACCTCTAAAACAAACCTAGCCAGGTGTGCCTTGCACACCTGTACCTCCAGTGTGCTGTGCACTGGCAGGAGTGTGTGTTAGGAAGATATGACAGGGAATAAAGCAGAGAGCAGCACAGGATGGCATCTAATCTCCTGTCCTCCAAACCCCGGCACACACATAGTGCAACATTTCAAAAATGGAGACAAAACACACTACACTAAGATTATGAGTTCAAAACACTTGAGCAACTCAACTCTTATTTTTCGTATTAACAGAGAACTCAACTCAGTTGAATTATGAGAGCCAAAAGCTATGTCTGGCCCACACAAAAGCCAGCCTTCTTGCACTACCCCCTTATACAACACCCTCAGTCTCTCTACAGGTGCACACCCTACTGCTATCTGTAGCCAAAGCTTTATATCTGCTAGTTTCTAATTAAAGGCCATTTGATTTTTAGAACTTCATAAAACATCTATAAACCTGTGCCACTCTGTAAGAATGTCAAGAATGTTAAGTGCCCAACTAACATAACTAAGTCTTTCAAAGTGACCTTCACAAAGGACTGCCTCTATTACTTTGCCAACTAACATGTCAGGAGGCAAAATCTCCCTGTCACAGGCTACTAAACTTGGAAAGTCAAAGACATTAGAAAAGGCTTCTACAAAAAAAAAAAAAAAGGGGGGGGGGGCAGAATCATGCTGAGTTTGGTTGTATATACATTTAATGCCAGCACTGGGAGGAAGAGGCAGGTGGGTCTCTCTGAGTCCAAGTCTGAGTCTGGGCTGTCTGCATAGCCAGACCCTGTCACAAACAAACAAACAATGCAAAAATAGACTTTGAAAGTCCATTCAGGGGTCAGGTGCTCGTGGCACACACCTTTAATCCCAGGATTGAGGAGGCAGAGGCAAGAGGATCTCTGAGGCTAGCCTGGTATACAAAGTGAGTTCCAGGACAGCCAGGACCACATAAATAAACCCTGTCTTGAGACAAACAAACAAACAAACAAAAAAGCCATTCACTGTGAGTGAATTATAATATTAACATTTTCATGGAAGAATACTTGTCAAGTAGCCAACAAGGCCTAGACTCTTGCTAGCTGGGTCATCAAATCCTGCTGTGGGGAGGGAAAGCACACACAGATAAAAACCAGTTAAATGGCATTTCACAGCCAAGCTACCTTGCCAGCTCTCCACTGTCAGCAAGATCTGTGAACAGTGGTGTTTAGAGATCTTCGGCTAACCTAATAAAAACCTAAGTGCATGCCATTATAATCAGCCTGATAACCATCAGTCCCTTCCCAAGGATGGACACTTCACTGTCAACATCTAGGAGAAACAATGTTTGCTGTGAGGGAGCTGACCCGAGTCCTGCAACCTCACACGTCCCCTCCCATGCCTACTCTGTGCTCTTGCTCGCTATAAACCAAACTCCCTAAAGCAACAGGCTACTTTTTAAAGAACAGATTTCATCTTGTCAATACCTTGCCCACAACTTCCCTCTGCTCTTATACTTAAACCCAAATCCCAAATTCGTAGCATGGCCCTATGTGGTCTCACATCCACCTTTTCCTTATTAGACTTCAGCTACTGTGGCGTTCTCTTTGGTTCCCAGGATGCACTTGTTTACTTATCTTCATTCATCCACCCAACCACTCAATAAAGCTACCATGAAGCACACCCAATAGTGCCAACATGGTATTAGGCACTAACACCAGCAATAAGCTTAGAATGTCTGCCCTGAGGAAGCTTAGAGTTTAGCAAAGAGAAATGAACAACACAAAATAGACATAATTCAGATACGTGTACCAAACAGTGTAAGAGCTTTAGCAAGTGAGAGAAATAGTACAATGTTAGAAAAGATGGTCACAGGCTGGCGACTCAGAGTGACCTGAGTTATCCCCCAGGGTCCACACCATGCAGAAAACAAACTTCTACAAAATTTTCTCTGACCACCACAGGTATGCTGTGACATACACACAAGTACACAAATATACATAAAATCTGAGGGAGAAAATGGTGAGAACAGGTCTCTGTAAATGCTGAGAGTGAAGTCATTGAGGAGAGAGAGAGAGAGAAATAATGTAGACAGGTTGCCAGGTGAACACTCCAGCAAAAACAGAACAACTATAGAGGTCCTAATATTAGGAATTATTTCTCACTTAGCTCCCATTTAACCCCAGCATGGCACACAGTACCTGGTTCAATAAATATCTGCTAGATGAAGTGAGTTTATATCTAAAAAATAAAACAAAATGGGCAGGAATATGGCTCAACAGAGTACATGCCTAGCATATATAAGGCTCTGGGTTTAACCCCAGCTCAAAAGACAAAAGCAAAAACAGTATCTCTAGTACTTGGGAGATGGAGGCAGGAGGCTTGGAAGTTCAAGTACAACCTGGGCTACACAAGACCATCCCTATTTGTTTTGTTTTGTTTTGTTTTGTTTTGTTTTAAACAGGGTCTTTCTATGTAGCCTGGCTGTCCTGGAGCTGACTCTGTAGACCAGGCTGGCTTCAAACTCACACTACCTGCCTCTGTCTCCTGAGCGCTGGGATTAAAGGTGTGCGCCACCTTTCTGGTTTATTTGTTCTAGCTTTTGGCAATAAGAGTCTCTTCAATTGGTCCTGGCTGTCTTGGGACCTTGGAGCATGCTATATAGACCAGGTTGCCTCTCGGGTGCTAGGATTAAAAGCTCAGCTGTTTTTTGTCTGTTTTAAAAAAAAAAAAAAAAAAAAAAAAAAACAAAAACAAAAAAACTTGTATAGAAAAATAGGAAATAAGATTTCTTTATTATGCTAATCACTTGCCTCATCCCATAAGCTTATCAGTTAAAAACTTGTAGTTAGTAATTTTCTTCAGTTCCAAGCCCTAGTTTTGTCTTTCATTTCAAAGTTCACCCTACTGTGATACTCCCTCATGGTTTGCCCAGGTCAGGGCACAGATGTCCATAACAACCAACCTACTGGCCAGTCTCAAGTGTACCTCCCCAACCTTATTCCAACTATCCTTTACAGGCAACTAAACTGCTTCCTGCACTGCTGTGAGGTTCCGCTTCCTTGAAAATCACTGCAGCTCTGCTGCACAGCTGCAATGTGCTCAGCACGAAGGGATGTTTCCCTTGCCCATCCCCACCACACACCAAGCACCTACAGCAGTGGCTCTCAACCTTCCTAAATGCAGCGACCCTTTAATACAGCTCTTCCTGTTGTGGTAACCCCATCACCACCACCATAACATTATTTTCGTTGCTACTTCATAACTGTAATTTTGCTACTGTTATGAATCATAACGTCAATATTTTTGAGGTTTACCAAACGGGTCACAACCCACAGGCTGAGCACTGACCCACAGCATTTAGTAAGCCATACCTGCTTGTATAGTAGAAAATAGAACTGGAAGTCTACAAATTACATTTCCCATATTCCTCTCCCACTTGGCTCCAATTAGGTTCTGCCAATGGCTGATGGCAACCGATGACTATGTAGCTGGTCTGTCTCCAACAGCAAGGGCAGTGAAACAGTGTGGAGGAATGTAGGCAAGTACTCCGTACAGGCCCCAGCAGCAGCAAAGATGACTGTGACCATGACAACAGGTTCCTGCACTTGTACACAGTTCATTGGCTTTTAGTAACATCCTTTCCTCCTTTCTAATACTCTATAGCAAAGCTTTGGTGTTTAATACTTTTATGTCCATATTATCTGTAGCTATTTTTACTTTCCTGCTTGGACAATAATGAGGATGAGAGATGAGAATAAAGATATGCCTCTATGAATTCAAGGACACCCTAATCTACAAAGCCAGGATAGCCAGGGCTACACAGAGAAACACTGTCTCAAAAAACAAATAGTAACAAGGAAATAAAACCAGTACTAGTAAGTAGTAAAATTGAATATAAAAGTACAAAATATAGTTTTCAACGATCATTATTTTGGGTATCCCAGAAATCAACTATAGACAATGTCTCTCTAGGAATATTCCAATGAAGGCCTGATTTTAACCATTAAGTTGCTGGGTTAGCGATGGTGAGAAGGCTCAGCGGGTAAAGGTGTTCACTGAAGAGGCTGATGACCTGAGTTCCATCCCTAGGACCAGAAATTCCAAGAAGCTGTTCTCTGACCTCCACATATGTGCTATGGCACTACCCCAATCCCCACAAACAAAGAAATAAATTAATATAAAAGCCTAGGTTTAGCTGCTCTTCTTGTTATTTTGAGATAGAGACTCCCTGTAAACTCTCAGTCCACCTCCCTTGGCTTCCCAAATATAGTTGAGTACAAGAACCAATGGCAGCTCCAGTTCTTGCTGCCGTTTAATAAGGCAGAAGATACAGCATATCTCCAGGGCTAAATCAAGCGTCTGTAGATAAGGAAGAGGTTTCCTCACATATGTGTTTCCTCACATATCTCAGCACAGGTAAGTTAGCCCAGACTAGCACTGATCTTTTGATCTTGCTGGCTCTCCTTCCTAAGTACTGGGATCACAGGTGCACACCTCTATTGACCCTGGCTCTCAGCAAGTACTCCTTAGGTATTTGTAAATTGCCTGCCTGGTGACTATTTTAAAACATTTTGAAGACATCTGGTCCACAGCATTCCATAAAGGATACTCCAAACTCTTTCACTCAATAAATGTGAAATTGTTTCTTAAAACCAGAATCACTCTATGCTCAGCTTCACATGCTTACACACTAGTCTGTATGAATTCAAAGTTTGAAAAAACTCCCGATAACTTACCTGTGTTGAGCCCTGTGAGGGAATATGGGGTGGTGGGAGTATCCAGCAAGAGGGTTGATGGCTACACACACAGTGTAAAGACTTTCACCACTTCCTTGCTGAAGCCTCCTATGAAGGCTATGTCTTTATTCCTAACAGCCTGCAATTTCTGGCTCAAGAGTTAGTCTGAAACTGCATTTCAGCAAACTGCCACTGTCTCAGGAAGGACTGAGAGCTGTGTGGATCTGAAGCAGATTCTGAAAGTCTGACTCCTGAAAATGGTATTTATAACCTGCTCAGAGATCACATGGGTGTCCCTAAGCCTTACTCCAAACTCACTTTCAGGTATTCCAGTAAACCAAGACAAAAAGCTACTGGAGCTTTTTAAGGAAAAGAAATGGCCAAACAGAAACTAGTAACTTGGGCTAGAGAGATGGCTGGGTGGTTAAGGGTATCAGCTACTCTTGCAGAGGACCTGAGTTCAGTTCCGAGCACTGAAATAATGGCTCACAACCATCTGTAATTCCAGTTCTAGAGTATCTGACATCCTCTTCTGGCATTCAAGGGCACAAGGTGTACACATGGTACACAGACATTAAATGCATAAAAATAACCATAGACATAAAAATCAAAACAAAAAAACAGGACACCAACAAACTAGCCACAAATTTTGTAACTACTAACCTCACACTAATAGCCCTTCATCGGACACCTGCAGACACCACGAGCAAGAAATGAGATGGACACCTTAGAGAACACGATGCTTGCCTCTTGCTACTTTCCAGGCTGTCTAAAGTAAGTGGGCTGTCAGTTATGGGTGCTGGCATAGTTCCTTTGTTCTTACTTTGTTTTCTGAGTCAGAGCCTTCCTCTGTAGCTCTGGCTGGCCTGGTAGTTGCTATGTAGTCCAGACTGGCTTCAAACTCTGCTTCAACCTCCCAAGTACTGAGGGTGTAAGAGTACACTGTCACCCGTGCTCTAGCCATTCTTTTAAAACAGAAGCCATTGCAAGTGTCTCTGCAACTGAATCAAATGTGTACAGACTGGGAGCCACAGGCATACACTGCTATGCCCAGTGTCGTATTTATACTTTGACAAACGCTTCAACACTACAGCAGCTCCATCATCGCCTCTAACAAAGAACCACAGGAAACACTACCACAACCAGGTACTAGCTTTCTTCAAGAACTGGATATAATAAATTCCTTTCAGAGAATGTAACTTCTGGCAAAAGGGAAGTTACTGGATACTTCATTTTGACAATGATGTATGACTGCCTCACAGAAAATATCTCTCAGTAAATTAAATGTCAGTAATTTAGCCACTCCTTTATAAAACAGTCACCACTTGAGATTTGTTGAGGGCCTCCTAGGGACAGTTAGAGCAGGAGTCCTGTGCCAATGTGAGGTTTTATCATCTTGTGAAAGAACACAAGATGTCTCAGAACTGACTTCAACATAATCTGTCTAAATGTTTCCTCATAAGTCAGGTGTAGCACCAAATAAAAAGGGCTATGATACGATGTAGCTCAAGCACCTGAGACTTTATAGAATTCTCCACAACAACCAAAGCAGACACTACCATCATTCTCATTTGACAGAGAACAAAAGTATCTTAAAGGCATTAAGTGCCTCATTCCAGACTACTGAGTACATTTAGTAGGACCACAGCTGTGGACCTCTAAAACACATACAAGTAGTTTAACCATATCCTTGCTCTATTCCACAGATGAATGGAGGAGAGCATCATGGCTTTCTGGAAACATAAAAGGCTCCAGTACCTGAAGCCCCTTGGTCATTTGGCAAAGCTCTCCACTATGGGGAATAGGGTCTTATCTACCTAGATCCACAATTTTAATAACCTGATCCCTACAATGTACTTTATGCTGCTCAAAATATTACTAAATGCTTCAGGAAGGGAGGGCAGTTATCTCTTCATTCTACATGAGAGAACATTGAGGCCTAGAAGAGGTCATTTAACTCATGTTGTCTTCACAGTACACCTACTAAGTACCTAGCCTCATAGAAAAAACACAATTTCTTTTTGTGGTACCATTCTTTTTGTTTGCTTGTTTTTGTTTTGTTTGAGGCACAATCTCATGGAAAACCTAGACTGGCCAAGAACTCATCATGTAATCAAAGCTGCTTAAATTCTATGTAATTCTCCTGCCTCAGCTGCTTCCTTCTTGAGTACTGTGATTATGGATACAAACTCAGAATTTCTTCCACAGTTAACCACAGATACCATGTCCAAAGTGAGAATGAAGGGGAAATGAACTTCTGATTTCAGGAATAAGAATTAATTAATAGAGGGCTGGCAAGATGGCTCTATGAATACAAGTGATGCTTCCATGATTGACGATCTGAGTTTGATCCTCAGAGCCTACATGGTGGAAGGAGAGAACAAACTGCCAGGTTGTCCTCTGGCCTCCACACATGCACTATGAAGCATAGGTCCACACTTACCCCTTGCATCCAACAAGCACAATAAAATAAATAAAAGTTAAAAAATATTTTAGCATTAGAACCATTTCAGTTATCTGAGGGTTACGGCTATAAAAAGCCCCATTCTCCACTTTTCAAAGCATTAAAGGGGTAGTAAAGGTTTTGCCCTTAATTTATCCTCAGTTTTCCTTATCCTACTGGGAAAAAAAAAGTCAGTTTTATTCACACCTCTTTTTTAAGAGGTAAAGGAGTGCCAGGCAGTGGTGGTGCATGCCTTTAATCCCAGCATAGAGGCAGAGGCAGAGAGGCCAAGAAGCAGAGAGGCAGAGGCAGGCAAGTCTCTGTGAGTTCAAGGCCAGCCTGGTCTACAGAGTGAGTTCCAGGACAGCCAAGGCTATACAGAGAAACCCTGTCTCGAAAAACAACAACAACAACAACAAACAAAACAAAACAAAAAAAAAAACAAAAAAATAGGCAAAGGAGTATCTCTATTAAAAAAAAAAAAAAATCGCCTGGCAGTGGTGGCGCACGCCTTTAATCCCAGCACTTGGGAGGCAGAGGCAGGCAGATTTCTGAGTTCGAGGCCAGCCTGGTCTACTGAGTGAGTTCCAGGACAGCCAAGGCTATACAGAGAAACCCTGTCTCGAAAAACCAAAAAAAAAAAAAAAAAAAAAAAAAAAAAAAAAAAAAAAAAAAAAAAAAAAACTATATTTAAAAAAAAAAAAAGTCACCAATTACATAATGGTACTATTTTAGAGATAACATTGAAAGTTCCAGAAAAAGTACTTCTTTACAGTTGTTAACGTGAACATCCAGGAGTTTGGCCCTTGTGAGAAGAATGATACAGCTAAGTAATAGGAGAAGAGAACCAGCTTTGAATTTAAAGAAATGAAAGTACTATGGTAAAAAGAAAAGAGGAGATGGAAGTCTCTTCTATTACCTTGCTCTGGAAAACTGCTACTCAGGAGACAGCAAAATAACACTGCACAGGGGACAGCAGGAGTAAGGGCCTGGGCTTCACTGTTGGCCTGAGAGGTCCTTGCTAGACTAGGACCAGAGTGCAAGCAGAGTCCATTCCACTTAAAGGTTCAAAGGAAAACGTCAAACCATTCAGATATATAAGTCCCAGTCAGAGCTACTTAACACATCTTGCAGCAGGGCTCCATGTACAAAAGCCTTCCTGGGAATCTCTCTTTATAGGAAGCCATGGGGGTTAGGGATATAACTTAATTGGCAGAATGCCAGCCTAGCACTCAAACAAGAAGCCTTAGGTTTCACACACCCCCCATACCACAAAAACTGGGCATGGTGGTACGTGCCTACAATTTCAACATTTGAGAGAGAGAGAAGGGAGGAACAAGGTCATCTTTAGATACAAGGTCCAAAACTAAAGAAAGAAGGAAGGAAGGTCATTGCATTTGCGAGCTTTCATGTTGTATGTACGTGAAGTTTTCCTTAAAATCCACAGGCAACAGATTGCACCCTGGTTGCATCACTTGAGCTCTGTTTTCAGAGTGTCAGGGACAACCCTATTACTAAAAAAAGTAGTGCTTAAAGATGACTCATCCTTGGCTAAAGAGTGTCACTCATGGCTCACCTACCATGCATACCCAAGACCCTGGATTCTATTCCCAGCACCAACAAAAATCAATCATTTTCAGCTAATTAAAAAAAATCAGTCTAATAAAAAAATGGAACTATTTAGAGAACAACTTGGATACATGGTCAAAAAAATGCATAATAAGAAGTCTGCTTTTCTATAAGATGCAGTCTTTGTTGACCAAAACTATTTAGTAACAACAGAAACAGTCCATTATCTTAAAATAAACAGGAGAAAAATGCAGATATGGAAAAATAACCTAGTAAAGAAGTCCTCCAAAATTTTCATAAGTGAATATATGAGTAAGAAACCCTGGACCGCCCACCCCAGCAAGGACACTGAGAGCAAGAGAGAGGCCCTCGGTTGCTGAGGAGTCCCTGTCCCCAACACTGAGCATCTCCCTCACCTTTCCATCCCAGACCCCATAATAACAGGAGGGGTCTAGGGAGCCCTCTCTACTCTCTGAAATACCATCAATAAATAAATACCACTGCTGTGCCCACCCCCCAAAAGTGAATGCACTCCTCTCAAATTGCGTATGCATGGTGAATATGGTATTACAATTCTATACCAAATCAGTCAAGGAATTCACTTATTAGTAAGGATATAAGTCCTCAACTCTGTCTAAACCCTGACACCCTAAGTTGATGCTCTATTGGTATTAAGCTTCTATCCAACTTCAAACAATCTTCACCTGACAAAACTATGGACAGACAAGAGGAGAAGCATTCATATCTAACAGGGAAGCACACGTTTTCATCTTTAAGTGTTTCCTCACATGCTCTTTAAAATGACTCAAAGCAGGGCTGGGGTCCATTCTCCAGTTCACCAAATCCTAACTGCAGAATTACAGGGTTGGAAAGCATGACTTGATCCAAGCTATCCACTGAACAGCACCCTGGCTGGGCTGCTATGCAGGCTCATGTCCACAATGCACCCGGTGGCACAGGAGCAGCCAGTAGCACCTAAGCCCAAATTTTTGAAGATAACCCCAGACCAGAAACAACATGCTCTAGCCAGGGCCTTTCTACTGTCTACATACTATACTCCAGTCTTAAGAGGTTTCCCAAGCTCTCTTCAGAGTTCAAATAGGTGCCAGATGATCTTTTGTTATTTTCAGTCACTTTGACTCCTGAAGTAAGTACTCTGTTCCTTCATATGCAACATTCTTTTTCATTTAATAAAGTTCTAAAATCTTCTATTAGTGCCAACTCCATGTTAGGGGAGGGGATGCGCTAAGTTGACATAGCCTAAAAGCACAGTGAGTTGAAAGCAAGTGGTCCAGTGTAGCTGGAAAGTTCAGAGGGAATTCCCATCTGGAGGAGCTGGCAAGGGAAATCTTCCAGAAAATTCCTCACTTCCTCCTGACAGCCTCTCCTTCCCATTTCTCTCACTGACACCTTCCACAGACCAAACAAGAAAAGAGCATAAGAAACTTGTCAAAGTTTCTATGCCTTCAATATGTTCTTTTTAATTTGGAAAAGTTCTCTATATAACACTGTATTAAAATACACAATTTCAGGGTGAAAGGTACATTATAGCTCCACTCTATCCAACAAACCAAATGAGCTAATTCCTAAAGAGTTATGGATGGATAACTGTGAGCTGCCATGTGGCTGCTAGGAATCAAATCCAGGCCCTCTGAAAGAACAGGTGTCTTTTACTGCCAAGCCATCTCTCCAGACCCATTTGTTGTTTGGTTGGTTGGTTTTGTGTTTTGATTTTTCAAGACAGGGTTTCTCTGTGTAGCCCTCGCTGTTTTAGAACTCACTCTGTAGACCAGGTTGGCCTTGAACGCACAGATCCGCTTCCTGAGTGCTGGGATTAAAGGCCTGCGCCATCACCACCTGGCTCTTAACCAATTCTTAATCTTACAGTAGTCAAAGTTCCCTTAGACAACCTGATACCAGTTTAGACAACCTAATACCAGTTTAGACAACCTGATACCAGTTTAGACAACCTGATCCAAATTTGCACTTAAACAAAAAATTTCAGGAACCCTGAATCAGGAATCTTCATCCTAGCCACATTATGTAAGAAAAAAGATCCAAATTAAAAAAAAAAAAAAAAAAAAAGTAAAAAAGACCACAGTTTTAAATACTTAAGCCACTGTTCCTAACTATATCGACTTTCCCATTCCCTTTAAGTACACTATTCTTTCTTCCGAGTGGCTCAGTAATTTTTTTTTCCTGAGTGCATGTGGTTAAGCATGCACACGCTGGTGCATGTGTGTAGGCCAAAGGACAATAACAAAAGTCTATCTCAACTGATTTTCACCTTATATTTTGAGACAGGGTTTCTCACTGAAGCTGAAGCTCACCAATTTACCTAGACTAGGCAGCTAGTGAGCACCTGGGATCCTGTAGTCTCTGCTGCCCCAGCACTGGAACAACAGTCCTGCTGGTTTAAGTAAGCACTAGGGATTGAACTAAAGAGTTCAAACAGAGCAAGCACTCTATTGACTGAGCCTCAGCAACAAAACACATGACGCACAGGATCCGATATCCTGCCAAAGCCCTGTAGGGTACTAGCTATATTATTATTTCACACAAGTGAAAGAGGTTTGGCCAAGGCTCAAGAGCTGAGTTTTTGTAGTTCTGGTATTTAGATCCTAAAGCCCAAACACAACCTGACACATATTGATTTTACTAGGAAAGATAAAACAGAAGATGAATCAATGAGTACCTGGGCTTGAAAAGCAAGATTGTTTCAAGTATAAAGACATATTTAGTAAACAATCAAAGAAGAGACAAAGGTTTCAGAACCAAATTAACAAACTTTCAAAAAGAACAACTTACACATTTCTTCTCTTACAATCTCAACAGGAGAGTTCTTTTGCACCAAGGACCTCTCCAAATTAGTATCAGAAAAACACAGCACTCTATCTCAACTGTACAGTAAGAGACAAAACGAGGCCATGAGGCTCAGCATTACTTTAAACCAATGGCTGTAAGCTTTTTGGGTCATGAATTCCTTTGAGAATTTGATGAAAGCTACAGATCCACTCTGTAGAAAATAAACAAAACCAAACTCAGGGCACAGCATGAGAGCATCATAGAGACCCATGCATCAGAGATACAGCCCAAGAGCATCACAGAATTCCTCTCTTTATCACCTTTGCTCTGAATGTGTGTTTTGGTTTTGGTTTTTTGGGTTTTTTTGTTTTTTTTTTTTGGGGGGGGGTGGTTGTTATTTTTGTCATGTCTAACTAGAGGCCACAAAGACTGAAACTTGACAGCTGGATAGGAGGAGTCAGGGTCTTACCATGTAGCCAGCCTAGGTGGCCTGGCACTTACTGTGTAGCTCAGACTAGCCTCAAATTCAGTCAGTCATCTTCCTCCCTCAACCTCTTCAGTGCCAGATTTAAAGGCATGTGCCACCACACTTGACTACATTTTATTTAGCTATTATTGACTAGTTTACTAAGTAACAGGCTTAGAATAACACATGCATTATCTTTTATGGTAAAGTGAACTGTAGATTTAAATAGTACAAGAAAAGATCATGCTGCATAACTAAGCAGGGTTTTAAAAACAAAACATTTCTTCAAATGGGACCCCAGGGAGCTTGAAATACAAGGAAGCCTACACAAAAACTATTTCTCCTCTCTACAGAGCCACACTTCCTTCTCTGGCAGAGCTGTGGCTCTCTTCAGCACAGATAGATGCAGAGACCACAGCCATCCATATCCAGAATATGAAGAAAACTGTGAGCAGAGCCTAAGGTGTGGGCAGGAATCTTGCTTCTGTTGTAGAAGGTATTTCTTCTACCAGCATTTCCTGATCACTGATGATGCCTGGACTCCTGGGTTATGTGCCTAGAGAAACAATGACAGAAAGCCCTGACCAAAGATTCTGTCATGGAAGAGACAAGCCACTGGAAGACAGAAGAGTAAGTATAAACACTGAAGGGCACTCAGCACATGAGAGAAGGCACTTCTTTCTGCATGTGAGGGAAGGCTTGTTGGAAAAAAGAAATCTCTAAGCTATGTTTCAAGAAGTAAACAGACTTAGTCAAGCTATGTTTTTAGGTTGTTTTTGTTAGGTTTTATTCAGTTTGACTGGAGAAGCAGTTTATAGAAGACTATCTCAGATACAAGGCATATGAAAAGTTGGTGATATAGCTCAGCTGGGAGAGTGTCTAGCACGAATAAGGACCTGAGACCAATTCTCAGAACCCTAAACGCTGGACATGGTGGGCTATGCCTGTAACCCTAGCACCCAGGAGATAGTCAACATGATCAGGAGCAGCTGGAGTTGAAGGGTTACACCTTTAATACCAACACTGGAAAGGCAGAAGCAGGCATGTCTCTTCGAGTCTGAAGATAACCTAGCCTACATAGTGAGACCCTATCTCAAGAAAAAAAAAAGGGGGGTGGGGGGGAGGTGTGGTTCCACACACCTTTAATCCTAGCAGAGATAGGCAGATCTCTCTGAGTTTGAGGCCACCCTGGTCTATATAGCAAGTTGCAAGACAGCCAGAACTACATAACAGAAACCCTGTTTCATCGAAAAGAAAAAAAGAAAGAAAGGAAAAAAAGAGGGTGGGGTGGGATGAGCTGGGAAGATTGCATTGTGAGTAAAAAGCACTTGCTGCTGTGCCTGATAACCTGAGTTCAATCCCTGGGACAAACATAGTAGAAGGAGAGAATCAATTTCTACAAGCTGTTCTCTGACCTCCACTATGGTCCTTGTCCAACTTTCCCTGTTTATGGCCAATAAGATGGCTCAGGTGGTAAAGTTATCCCTGCAAAACCTATTATTTTAGTTCAATCACCAGGATCCTCATGGTGAAGAAAGAAAAGTGGCTCCTGAAAACTGTCCTCTGATCCCACACATGGGCACTTTGTCACAAGTACACACATGTGTACACACAGGACTCAATTGATACATAGTATTATGATCATAAGAAAAATTAACCCAGCCACAGTGACACACATTTGTAATCCAAGTACTTGGAAGACAGGACAGAGGCAGGATGCCTTATGTTCCAGGCCAACCTGGGCTACAGAATGAGACCTCTCAAAAAAGTAAAAAATTAACTTTAGGGCAGAAGTTAAACTACAGGCTATAGAGGTGGGGCTTAGTGGCAGAGAACTTGCCACTGTTGGTCAAGGCCCTGGGCTGTATCCTCAGCACCACAAAAAGGAAAGACTTCTCTCCTATTTCACCAATTATCCATTAATGCCATTTTCTTTTCCAGGATTCAACAAGACCCTACACCCCATTCCACTTCATTCGAAGACTCCCTAAAATGTTCCCCTTTACTTCTGAACACTGCTGTTTGATCTTCACTCTCACTACCTAGACTTCCTCAACTCCCCATAGGCTACAGGAAAGGTAAATACACTACAGAATACACATGACAAAAACAGACCTGAAGTAAAAACTAGGGATTCCTGGAAATGTAACAGAACAAGAATTCATCTTTACAAAGAGGACACACACACATACACATTCTCATTCTCTCTCTCTCTCTCTCTCTCTCTCTCTCTCTCTCTCTCTCTCTCTCTCTCTCTCTCTCTCTGTGTGTGTGTGTGTGTCTCCTACAAAACAAACTTGACCTAACGCTTCTCCTATAGAACAAAAAGACTCGTTTTTGCCTCTTCAGATCTGGTGCTAAGTCCTTTTTCATCCTTCTTAAAGGCTCCAACACAAGTCTGAGGGAACCCTTCAACTACCCCTCAGAACAAAATGCTACCAATCCACCTGAGATGCTGGGAGGCCAGGAAGGATGACACACCTCATTCCCGGGTTTTCAGGCCTCTTACTGTTAAGGCAGCAGTCTACTGCATGGTAATAATCATCTCTACTTTACCAGCATTAGTCATACCTTGACTGTACAGACTCCCAAACCTTAAGCAATGTCCACTTCCTAGGACCAAAGATAAACTCTGTGGAATGGCTCAGATAAAGTGCCTAACAACATGTGGAAGTCCCTGGGTTCCATACCCATCACTATAAAAAAATAAATAAATAAAAACCCCACTGTGCAGAAATCATTGTAATTGCTGGTGTAAATGATCAAATAGGTCCACGAGTTTTTTGTTTGTTTTGGTTTTTTTTTTTCAAGACAGGGTTTTTCTGTGTAGCCCTGGCTGCCCTGGAACTCACTCTGTAGACCAGGCTGGCCTTGAACTCAGAAATCCGCCTGCCTCTGCCTCCCAAGTGCTGGGATTAAAGGTATGCGCCACACTGCCCAGCGGTCCAGTTTTTTAAAAGAGCTGTTAAGGCAGGGCATAGAAGCACACACCTGTGGTTACCAGCACTCAGAAACTGAGGCAGAATGATTCAGAGTTCAAGACCAATATGAGCTATCCAAAGAGATTTATTCTCAAAATCAAAGGTATAAGAAAGCAGCACTTCTCAGAGCTGGAATGGGGAAGAGGGGAAGGGAAAGAAGAGAGGTAGGAAGAATAAAAAAAAAAAAAAAAAAAGTGAGGGATGTCTTTTGTGCATATATCTTCCAGACTATACCACATTTGCTAGTTCTTTGGTCATTTTGATAGTCAAGTTAGTCAAAATTAAATAAAATTTAAATCTTGGCTTCTTTATCCTACTTGCTATATTGCAAAAACTGACAGGTACAGTCAGAGTTCAGGACTACATGGCTTATGTTACAAAAAGCCCAAGCTGTCAAGCACAGGCCTGTGATACCAACTACTTAGAATGCTGAGGCAGGAGGATTAGAAGCTGAAGGCCTGCTTAAGCTACAGAATTCAAGGCCATACCGGACAACTCATAGAGACCCTATTTCAAAACAAAAATCCATCAAACAAATCAATGAGATGAGTCTATATAGTCTAATGGCACAGCAATTGCCTAGCTTATGTAAGGTCTTGGGATCAATCCCTTGGCACATAAAACAAGTCCAGGTGCTAATTCAAACTTAAAAATGCAAGCAGAGGTGAGAGGGATAAGGGAACAGGCTTAAGAGTATACATTCCAGAGTATGGTGATAACACAAGCCACTGGCATTTTAGCAACATCACAAATACCACAGCTTTTCCCCAAACCCAAGAAACAAACATTTCAAGGAGGTATCAGAGAAATGAATAAGCAACAGACTCTAACTTTGCTAAGGTATGCTGAGATTTAAATGTGAAAAACAAACCAAAACCAAAGCCTAATAGCCAGACATAGTTATCTATGTCTGTTAGTGCAACACTGGATAGGCAAAGGCAAAAGATCAAGAATTCAAGTGTAGCCTCAGCTACAGAGTGAGTTTGAGGCCAGCCTGGGCTAAACTGCTGGTTAAATACACATACACACCCACACACAAATGAAACTATATTAAAAAGTCCAATTAGGCCCCCACAACAAAATAGGAGGGAAGACAGAACTGAAATTAGCTAATGACTATTCTGGAAATCTTTACAAGTAGCTCTGCTACAGATCAAGAAACACCAAAAAGGCATACTCTTGCCACCCCAGCACCTTCAGTGCAGGTCAAATTGTCAACCTATAACAATAAAACAAGTCCTTACCTGCCCCCGAACCCTTCAGCTATGCCACTTATTCACACTGCCTCAGCTTCCTCATCTAAGAAATGGGAGCAAACACAGTATCAAGTTCACAAAGCTATGTGTTGTGTGCATGGTGCCTGGCAGACAGGGAGGGCATAATGCTGGCTGTTATTATTATAGTCATCTATATACAACTTGGAAGATCTAGTTTCTCTGGATGAAACCTCAAAGGGGTTCTTTCCCTAGGTAAGCTCCCAGGGGAGAGGGATGTTATGCAGACTGCTGTATTAGGAGGGGATTTTGTAAAGTCTCCTTCATCTTAACAGACACCTTCCAACCATGTGGGCTCTAAGCCAGCAGCCGAGAGGGCACTTGCGGAAGTGTTGCAAGCTAGAGGTTCACTGCAGGCCTCAGGCACCCAGGTAGTTGCTAGTGCCAGTTTCCCCAGCCATAATACTTCACCCTTCATTCAGGCCTCAGGAGACACCCTAGCACACATGATATGCTGGGTTCAATTCCAATACTGATAAGGAAACAACAACAGAAACCAGTCCCAATTAAGCACTCATATATATGCCAGGTACTTTACTAAATAACACTAACAACAGGAACAAACAAACCTACCTTCAGAAGGGAAAGCCAGACCAGGCACAGTATACATGCCTTTAGTCCAAGCTCTTGGGAGGCAGAAGCAGAGGCAGATAGATCTTTGAGGGCTACCTGATCTAAATAGTGAGTTTCAGGACAGCCAAGACTACATAGAGACCCTGCACTTAAATAAAAAGGGAAATTAAAAAAAAGAAAAGGCGGAAAGAAGAAAACAAACAAAGGAAGGAGAGCCAGGCATAGTGGTTTACAACTGTAATTTGAGCACTCAGGAGAACAGACAGGGATTACTCTGGGCTTCAAGCAAACCCACACGGTAGGGGTAAGACTGTCCATAGAATATAAAAGGAACTCAGGTGATGCGGTGTCTGCTTCTGCCTCGAAGGCAGGAAGCCCTGCATCTCATTTCCAGCAGTGAAGATTTTAGTATGATACACACCTATACTCTCCTACTCAAGATAGAGAAAGGAGTATCAGAGGTTCAAGATCATCCTCTGCTATACAGTCAGTTCAATACCATTCTAGACCATGTGAGAAGCTGTCTCAAAGCAAGCAAGTAAACAAACAAACATTCCACTCCTCAGAGTTCTACTGGATGGCAAATGACACATTCAAGTTTTCTCCCAAGCACTAACTGGGAGCACACTAAGTAATGTACTTGTCTAATGGAATAGCAGGAAGCTGTAAAAAAACAAACCAAACCAAAAAAAAAAAAAAAAAAAAAAAAAAAAAAAAAAAAAAACAAAAAACCACCCCTTTGGGTTTATATGAAATGATCTCCAAAGACAGTTAAAAAGATACAGACACAAACCACAGCATGGCAAAGGAGAGGGCAACATATCTAAGCCTCTGGTAAAACATGGATGCATCCAAGCAGAGTAACAGAGCAGCTGGGAACAGGGGCAAGGAAACAGCACAGGGTGCTCTATGACTACTGACATGGAACCCCATAAACATGTCACTGTACTGAAACAAGTAACATGTGCTGAACCACTATTAGAATTCGTGAACAGGGCTGAGGAAGTCCAAACCCTGGAGATCTCAAACATGGACCTCTGAGATGCTAAAGGATGATTAGGGAACTCACCAAGCAGAAGGACTAAGAGGGGCACTTTAGAAAGAAGTACCAGCTCACCAGACAGTAGCAGAGAAAGAACACTGCTCTTGAGCCCTAGTGACTCCCCTTGGAAAAGGACAGGCATCTAGCTGGGAAAGTCTAAGTTAGGAAGAGCAAGGCAGGGCAAACTGCTAAGGGTTCTGCAGATCACATAGAAGCCCTGAGGGTTCTGGTGTTTTAAGACTTATTTTTACTGTATATACACCAAGTGCATGCAGTGCCTATGGATGCCATAAGAGGGCAACAAAACCTCTGGAACTTTCAAGATCGTTTGGGGCCCCTACAAAAATATCAAGTGCTCTTTACCACTGAACCATCTCTCCAGCCTCAAGCCCTAAGAGATTCAAACCATGGGAAAACAACTATCAAAGTGTTTCCCTGTGACCCCAATGGCTTACAGTGAGACTAAAAGTGGAAAAGACATAGGATACAGGATTCCTCGGGCTTCTGCAAGCAAGCAAGCATAGTACACTTCACACATGACATCCAACCAATACTTTCTTTGGAAACAGTAATCCCTATTAAGCGAATGCTTCTATATGCATTTGCTTTCATCTACTGCCTACACTCCTCATAACACCCTGTTAGTTACTGACAGTAATAAGTTGTTTTGTTTAAGGTGACATGGGACACTGTCAAGAATCTAAGTCTCCTAAGTACCTGACTGCATATTCTTGCTGCTGTCATATAAAGCAAGACTTAAAAACACACACTTGCATATGTACATGCAAGTCCATCAACTTTCTTGGAAAATACTACTTCTAGTCTGACCCTTGAGCCTACTTTCTCCCCCAGCCCCTTCCTGAACAAAATACAGGGACTTGTGTTTGGTAAACGTTCCCACCACCATCCTCTCAGCTGGTCCGTAAGAGGCAACTCCAGGCATCACACCACTAACAAAGGCATTTGGTGAGCACAGATCATGACCCAGGCAGGCATTCACTCTTCCAGGCTTCCCAAACCCACCATAAGAGCTTGAATTTGCACTGAGACCCTATGAGTAGTTACTTGGGCAGTCTGCTCTGCTCTGCTCTTCCTAGGTAGTAGCTGAGAAGCCAGGTGTTTGTCTTGCCTAAGGGGATTCAGTCTTAGGTGGGAGGGAAAGGACTGGCTACAGCCTTCAGAAAGAGAAAGTGACTGAGGCCTAGCCTAGGGCTAACAAATAGTAACAACTGATACTTGGCCTGTGACCTGGAGTTAACATCTCCATATAAGATACTTGCTGATAAGACCCCAAAAGTCGCTGTGACCTGGGGGCAGATAGATGTTGCAAAGACTAAGAGTTAACAAGCTCAGAGGAAGTCTGCTCCACTTACAGCAGCAAATCCAGCCTGGGGCAACCTAATGCTTATCTGGACATTCCTACAGTCTCTCCTCTCCACAAGCTCCAGGGTCTCTCAACTTTACAGAGTTCTCATCACTCTACATTTACTCCATGATGATAGAAGATTAAGTAGGCAGAATCAGTATTGAGCCCATTTTATATACAACTCACGATAAAAATAGCCAGCCCCATAACATAAAGTTGGTTGAAAACAGCAAAGAAAATGTTCCTCCCTCTGAACAGTTTGAGGAATCCCAATATGGATCAAAGTGATCAAGACTGCATCCTCTCCAGGTTTTTCCTGAAGACCTTAAAAGGAAAAGGGGCTGGCACAACAACAATGATACAGGGTCTCTTGTAGCCGAGGCTGGCCTCAAACTCAAATGCCTGACACTTTTATTCATTAGAACCTAGGGTTTTGTGTGTCTTAGGTGAATACTCTATTAGGTGAGTTAATTCTCCAGACTGCTTCCCACACCTTTTTTTTTTTTTTTTTTTTTTTTTTTTTGAGTCAGGATCTCATGCAAACAAAGCTGGTCTTAAATTCTAATTCTTCTACCTCCACCTGCCATGTGTTGAGATTAGAAGTGGATATCATCATGCCCAACACTCATCGTTTTTAGTAAACAAACACTAAGCTCAAGATTATTTGTCAGGCCCTCTCTAGAAATAAAAATAATGCAACGAGCTGCGGGTATGAACCTTGAGGCCCTGGGTTCTTCTTGTCTTGGGACTAAAACAAACTGGCAGGGCTGCCCAAAGTCTTTTTCTTATTTGTTTTTTCTTATTTACTTTATTTTTTTGAAATTGGGTCTCATTTCCTAGTGGTCTGCCTGCCTCTGCCAGTACTGAAGTAAAGGTATACAATTTTACACCCAGCCTTTATTTTTCTTTTTAATTTAAAGTAGAAACTATATAGTCCAGGCTAACCTCAACTCAAGACCCTCAGCCTCTGGAGTGCAGAGATTAAAGGTATGCTTCCACTCCCAGCCCCAAACTTTGCAATTTCCTGGTCACACACTCTCTCAACACTGCTCATCAATCAGGTCTTCTGGAACTAGCCCTCATGAGCAAAAACTAGTCGCCAATAAAAATGCATTGCTGTACATATGGGTATTCTGTTAAATAGCTACAATAAAAGCCAATGTGGTCAATATAATTTCCAAATTATTCTTTCTTCCCTGTGGTGCTGGGAATGGAAATCAGACCTATGCATAGACAAGTCCTCTACCACTCAGCTACACACTGGCCCAAATTATTCCTTACTCAAGAGAAACATAAACCCAACCAGCTTCCTAAAAAATTTTTTTCCTCAGATGAAATCAATCTTAGCCCTAGTCAATGCATTCTTGCATTGAAATGTTTAGTCACACTTAATTCTTTAAGATAAGATCAGGAAGAAAGAATCAGGCCACTGGCCTCTCAAATCTGTACTTTCTGGTACAGAAACAGTGTGCTCCTTGTGTTACCTGTAAGGGAAGAGGGGCCTTTGTTCCTCAGTGGCCCACATACTCGGCAAGAAGGACACTCAATTTGTGTAACAGGCACCCTTAACTTCTCATCACCCAAATAGTGGCTGAATGAGGAGGTAAAAGAATAAATAAAACTTCTGTTCTCCTACCCATGAGCTACAAAGAACCAGCCTGCTCTCTTTTCCTGCCTAGCAGCTCCTAACCGTGTAAATTATTTGAATAGATGGAATTAAAGAGATTAGATATTAAGTAAAACTATGTAATTTTTTTTTTTTTGAAACAGGATCTACAGCTCAGGCAGGCCTGAACTCCCAAGCTTGCTGAGAAGGAATCTGAACTCAAGAGCCATCCATTTTCACCTCCCTAGAGATTTCTGTGTCATTTATTTAAACTACTTAACTTTTTAAACACATTTTTGGCCCATAAAAAAGAGAAGACACAGGTTACGTATGGTGACACATTCCTGTAATCTCAACACTTCAGAGGCTGATGCAGGAGGATCTCCAGTTCAAAGTAAGCCTGGAGCATGTAGTGGGACCCTTGTCTCTTCACTGTACCAACCACCACTAAAGCACCCCAAAATATGAAAAAGACATAATTAACCTCATGGCTATTCCTGACTCTGACCTGACTTTTTCTCCTTGAACCAAGAACACACAGGGGATTTACTGGGCAGAACTATGCTCCAACTGCCAATCACCAAAGTGACTCTCTTCATCTCTGGGAGAGATCACTTTGTGTGGAATATTCTGGAAAGGGAAAGGCAGACCAGAGCAGCTTAGCTTTCCATTCAGGATGGTTGGCCAGGTAGCCTTAGGCCAGTCCCTCACCCATATGCCTCAGTTCCCCACTAGAAACTAGAAATAATCCCCACTTGGGAGGGAGACTATGAGGAAAAAGAGGAGGACTTACTTGGCAGACACTGGTACGAAGTAAGCAGTGGCTGTTGTTAATAATTAATTCAATTACTCTATGAGAAACAGTGTCTGCCCTGGAGGGACTAGAGTCCAAAAGATCTCCTTAATTTGTTTTTCAGCATAATTTTCCTTTTGATTTTATACAGAAAAACATATGGTGCACTTACTTGGTTAACTTTTTTTTCTAAAATCAGGAATAAAAAAAAAACATAGCTGGATTTGGTGGCAAATGACTTTAAACCTAAAAATGGGAGGCAGAGAAAAGCAAGTAGATTTCTGAGTTCAAGAACAACTGGAACTACTCAGAGAAACCCATCTCAACTCCCACTCTCTGGGGGGGGGGGGGAAGTGCACTCCAAAATGCTGTACATCAATCACCATACATTCATAGTGGCATGAATGCACAACACACCCTCCCCCCAAATCGGTCATTGTTAAAATAATATTTCTAACAATATATATATATAGTAAAGGGGGCTGGAGAGATGATTTAGTAGCTAAGAGCGCTGACAGCTCTTCTAGAAGGTACCAGTTCCCAGCACCCACATAGCAGCTTATAACCATCTTTAGACTAGGCAGGCAAGGGCTACACAGACATATCAGTTGGGCTATAATCCCAGCAGAACTAATGCAGAGGCAGACAGGCAGATCTCTGTGAGTCTGAGCCCAGCCTATGGACACATCAAGTTCCAAGATAGACAAGGTCATGTGAAACTCTGCCTTTATTAAGGGAATTTGCTGACCTTGCTCATGACCCTGGTTCAGTTTCCTGCACCCACATATTGGCTCACAACCATCTGTAACTCTAGTTTCAGATCTAATTCCCTCTCCTGACTTCCTTGGGCATTGGGCATGCATGTGATATACAGATATATATGAAGGTAAAACATTCATACACATAAATCATTAAAACACACACACACAAAATTTACAACTCAGGAAAAACAGTGGTCCTTACCCCAAATTCTACAACAAAGATAGCTCAAACAGCACTTCAGCGTGTTCTCCCTTCTACTCTTTCCCATACATGTTTTAACTAGATTCACCCTGGATATAGTTCTATATCCTGCTTCCCCCCCCCACACACACACACACACACTTAATTTTATGTGCACTTTCCCATGTCAAGTATTCTTGAAAAAACATACTTTTAAAATGACCTCATACTTTTTCATAAGTAATAATTCCCTTAAGGTTAAAACATTTAGGGCTGGGAGGTGGTGGTACACGCCTTTAATCCCAGCACTTGGGAGGCAGAGGCAGGTAGATTTCTGAGTTTGAGGCCAGCCTGGTCTACAGAGTGAGTTCCAGGACAGCCAGGGCTACACAGAGAAACCCTGTCTCGAAAAAAACCAAAAAACACCCCCAAATAAAAAAACATTTAGATTTTCATCTTTAAGTTTATAAATATCATAATACTCAACGTGTTCATATAGGATCATGGTTTTTATCGATGCTTCTTAGCCTATACTGATAGTGCAAATAACCCAGTGTGGTGGTGCACGCTAGTAATCCCAAAATTCAGGGGGCTGAGGTGAGAGGCTTCTGGACTGGGAGGCTAGCCAAGCTACATACTGAGATCCTTGCCTCAAAATTAATTAATTATTAAGCATTAGTTGTCACACCTTTAATCCCAGCACTGGCGAGGCAGAGGCAGGTGGATCTCTGCATTGAAGGCCAGTCTAGTCTATAGAGTGAGTTCTAGGACAGCCAAGACTACACAGAGAATCTGACTCAAAAAACCATAATTACTTAGTTAATTAATTAAACAGGTAACTATATATACATCCATAACTGCATAACTCATAATTCTTAAAATTGTGCTTGAGTGGCTGGCATAGTGACACACACCTTTAAATTCCAGCATCCAGAAGGCCAAGACAAAAAGGTCGCTGTGTGTTCAAAGCTACCAGATTCTACCAAAATATGTTTCAGGTTAGCCAGGACTACAGTGAGACCTTAACTTAAAAAAAAAAAAAAATCTGTGTGTGTGTATATATTATATATACATATCAATTTATATACCATTTGATGGGGCTAGCAGTTAAGAACACTTGCTACTCTTGAAGAGGCTCTGGGTTCAGTTCCCAGTACCCATATAAGGGGCTTATATCATCTTATACCTCTAGTTCTGGAGAACAAACCAAATACGACTGTGCCCCACAGTCATCAGGCTGTGGAGCACATATATGTAAGTACTCTCAAACCCACCATCCAAAAAAGTAATAATAACAACTTACAAAGATCTGTGTACAGGGGGGATTTCTTATCAACACATACAAGCCCAAAAGCTACTACATCCATTTCCCAGTCTTAGTAGCTTAATACTGGGCACATGCCAACAGCTGGGGCTCACTCCTGTAGCAATCAGAAACATTCCTCCCTTTTTCATTTTTCAGAAAGGTTTTTATCTGCATTCAGTTGACCAATCAGAGGGAGACATTTCTTAGAGCCACCAACATTAAAGACACACAAGGATCTCAAGCCGTGGAGAAAGTGATCACCAAGACCAGAGTCCATAGCTTCCTCTGCTACCTTAGTATAAAGTGGTGTCACTCTCCAGTATCAGGACCCTGTCCCACCCCTACCCCAGGTGGTCCTCTTGCTCTGAGCCATTCTGCTGAAGACAGACTCCAATAATCTTGTGTTAATGCAGCACTAACTTTCATTTGTATACAATCAATTTGTTACTGAACAAAGAGTCCTCTTTAATTACCTATGGCAATTAATAGTGATCATTTTCTTTTGTCTCATACCTAACACAGGCTCCAAGAGATAAATCCATGATTTTGGCATTTCATTTAAATGCAGATAGGAAAATATTCAATGCAATTGCACATGTATTTTTTCCTTAATTTTCATCTTCTGTGTATGGGAGTTTGCCTGCTGTATGTTTGTACACTATGTGTGTCTGGTGCCCACTGAAGCCAGAAGAGGGCATTGGATCCCTGGAACTGAGTTAAACATGGTTGTGTGCTATCATGTGGATGCTGGTAATAGAACTGGGGTCCTCTACAAGAATATATTCTTAAATCAATCTTCTGTATGTGGGAAGGCTATTCATTAGCTACAGCTGGCTAACATACTCTAACCCCAACTCTGTTTTCCAATTGCAACTCAGAGTTACTAAATAATTATAGTGACCTGAGCTAGCAAGATGGCCCAGTGGATGATGGAACTTGCTGCCAAATCTGACAACCTGAGTTTGACTAAGTTCAATCCCCAAGTCACACATGGCAGAAGAAGAGAAATGACTCTCATAAGTTGTCCCCTGACTTCCATATATGTGCCATGGCATGAACAGGCGCAGTATGTACATGTGTGCATACACATGTGTACACACACCATAAAAAAAATGAACAGATGTAGTAATTATAGTCAGCAATTATACAAATCTAAGGAACAGTGTTTTCAACCCAAACACTTGAATTTCTATGTACTTTTTAATGTTTTACATTTGCTGACTGCTATGCTAGAAATGGAACCCAGGACCAGATGCATGCTAGACAAAGACTACCACTAACAACCTAGCCTGAACAACCACTTCATAATTTTTATTTTTTAGTTGTAAGGCAACAAATTATGGCAGTAGTCTCTCTATACATTTCCAGTTCCCTAAAAATATTCTCAAGAGAAAACTTTGGCTGAGGCTGTAAGTATCGATGGAGCACATGCCCAATAGCATTTGTTCCTAGGTTCCTCCTCAGCACCTAAGAGACTCACTCAAGAGGTACTTTATCTTTTTGTCTCCTAAAAAAACAGTGGAGTTAAGCACTCAATACTTGGTCAAATATCTGTACCTTCTTTCTGTTAGGCAAACTTAATTTTACCTAATTTTGTGACATCTGGATTTGAATCTGGAGCAGAAATGCCCAAATTTCTCAATATGTTGGCTACATACAGAGTAGGAGCCATCTGATACAATCCCTTCATTCTGCAAGAAGGAAACACAACTTTCCCAAATCACATAGCTGATAAGTCAAAGGGTCAGGAGCTTTTTCTAGTTGGTTTGATTGGGGGGGGGGGGGGGGGGAATGGCGGGGTTTAAACAGGATCTCTTGTAGCCCAGGTTGGCCTTGAACTCAATAAGTAATTGAGGATTTCCCTGAACATCATTTCCTCCTCCCTCCACCTCTCAGGCACCAAGATGACTGGTGTGTACCACTATGCTCGGCTTTGTCAATATTTCTTTACAGCATGGGAAGCTTTCTGTCAATGGCTCAACTTCACTACAGTGCCCAGGAAGAGGGCCCGAGGAGAACACGCACAAGTCACAACTGCTGCAGAGTCTATAACACAACAGCACTCCATTCATGGGGGTGGTGGTGGTGGTGGTGGTGGTGGTGAAGGAGTTAGGCAAGTTGGCTATTTCCAGCAAAAACAAATATTATATTCTCTAATGATGCTTCATGGCTGAACGGACCCAGTTCTCCTCTAAATTCAGTAGTGTTCAATATCAGACATGTATATAAATGAAAGTCACATTGACAGGGGCCCATTTATTTTCAAGAATTCTTTATAGTATGATAAAGTAGTGTATTAAAAGTTAAATAGAAATAAACTTTTGGGAAGATGAACACAAATGATTTGTTTGCACTTCTTAATACCATCAATTCAAGTTACTATTCAGACCATTGCTATTTGAGAGCCTAGGTCAACAATGACTCAGCTTGAAAAATTCCCTACCATTTTATAAAAGAGGTGTAAGCTGAGTTATGTAGCTAATACAATCTGGAGAGCATCCCCACCCCCAGCCCCCCACCCATGTTATAAACTAATTTCCATATGAAAGGCTTAAAAAGTGGCAGTATTTATTTTCCATTGAAAAAAAGTATCCAAGGAAGCCCAGGAAAAGCCCTACCTCTTGACAAGGACAAGAGGGAGAACCTAGCACAGCCCAAGGTACTGAGTACTAACCCCAGCTCTGCCAACAGTTTGTTCTATTGAATGGAGTCTACTATCAGGGCTGGACTTCAGACTTCAGACAGGAATATCCAGCCCAGTGAGAAGCAAGCTGTCCCCAATCCTAATTAATTAGGATATGGCCTTGACAGAAGGCCTACCTCATGACCGGAGGCAAGCCTCTCACTTTCCCACCTTCAATGGCCGCACTGATTTTCTAGACTAGACTCCATAAAACTCTAGGGCCCTAGGTGATATTTCTGCTAGTCACTTTCCATCTACAAGCAAATCATCTTTAGGGTTTGTGAAAGGTAGAAAATTTAAGTAAGTGAAATAAATGATTGATCAAAAGTCACATGGAGGGGCTGGAGAGATGGTTCAGTGGTTAAGAGCACTGGCTGCTCTTCCAGAGGTTTTGAGTTCAATTCCCAGCAACCACATGGTGGCTCACAACCATCTGTAATGGGATCCGATGCCTTCTTCTGGTGTGTCTGAAGACAGTGACGGTATAGTCACACACATAAAATAAATCTTTAAAAAAAAAAAAAAAAAAAAAGTCACACGGATTGGGTAAATTACACCAGAACACCAGATGTGGTAGTGCATATCTACAATCCCAGAATGTTGGAGACAGAAGCAGAGAGATGACTCAAAAGCTACCTCAGGTATATATCCAGATAAAGGCCTGCCTGGGCTATGTGAGATCCTATCTCGAAAAAAATAAAAGTAAATGAACAAATGACACTGTTTAGATTGCCAGGTGGCAAATGACAACAGTCCTATGGAATCACAAGAAAGGCCTGCAAGAGACCACCTTTCAAGAGAACACATCAGACCAAGGTTGGCAAAGCAATCTAGCTTAGGCTGCAGTAGAGTCCCTACATACCTTGCCCACCTCTAGCTATAATGATCTAATCTGCTGTACTGCCTCTGGAAGACTGACCACATACATAGCCATGAGGCTACAACTGTCCACTATATGCAATCTGCACCCTTTCCAACTGTCCTTTTCCAAAAGTCTCTCACTATTCAGGCCAGACACCTGCACCAATCTGTCTGGTATGAAGAATGAGAGTTTCTGACTTGTTACTTGTCCTAAGGCATCATCAAGCCAATTAAAAAAAGAAGGTGATGGGCAAGGAAAAGGAGACATGAGCACAAAGAAAGGTTAGTTTTAAAGAGGGGGAGGGGCTAAGAAAGGACTCTCATTGGGCTAGCTCTAAAAATCTAGACAGGCTAAGAGCCCTTGAAGGCATGCTAGTGCATTGAAAAGAGTTGTCTGCTGCCGTCTCTTGCTTCAAACTCCGCCTCAACTGGCAAAGGAACTGTTCCATAAGGCCAAGGCTACCACCTCACATTTCTGTAGCACCCAATTTCATCACAAAAGCAAATGTCAATTCTGGGATTGGAGCCTCCACTACCATCAGAGAAATCTGACAGTCCTGAAACATTAGTTCCCAGCTTAGAAGGAAAAACAGCTCTTTGTTCTTTCTGTCGCTCCTCTTCCTATTATGTGAACTCAACTTTGAGCATGCAGAACTTTTTAGGCTGCCAGTGTTAGGAATAGGAAAACTCTGGAAATACATGTTGTAGTGGTATTGCACACAGTTGTTCCTATTCTTAAATAGGTGTCACCTCCACATTAAGAATAAAAAATAAGACAGCTGTTTGTACTGACTCAAAGAACACAAACTCTAAAACAAATACAGGAGATTGTGACATGAGGCCAAAGAAACACCATTAGAAACAAACCAAAGTGCCACACAAGCATCAAAATCCCCACTGTTCTTCTCAGAGATTAAAGTCCTATAGTTCAGTGGCAGAACAAGCCTAGCAACAACGTTCAAGACATCAACTTCCAACCACACAATACAAAACTGACAAGGGAAAAAAAAAAAAAAAGACCCAAACCCAGAAAACCTACAGTCCTATAAAGCTAGGAGAGGCACACAAATCTGTTATGCACCCTCCCCCATGTTCTTGTATACAAATACCCTAACATTGGATGAGTCAATGATCTAATTCTGTAGATGACAGTGAAGATTTTTTATTTCGAATGTGTTCACACAGAACTATTTCTAAGCAGGTGCTGAAATAAACAGTCTGATCATAGCTCAGTTAAGAAAGAAAGTCCTTCCAGTAACCGTACCTTCACAGCTGAATAGCTGTCTTAATGTGCAATTGCCCTGGGCCACAGGGAAGAAAACAACAATGACACAACAACAACAACAACAGGCTTTTGATTTAGATTTACTCAAATAAATAAATAAACCTCCAACACAGCAAAGATCCTCCCCCCAAGTTAAAGAATATGGTCAGATAGCTCTTTTGTAAAAAGCTACCTCTACTTCTGAATTAATTTCCTGAACCTCCAACAAAAAATCATTGAGGAACTTGAGGAACACAGGGTTAGAAAAAGTAGAAAAGGCACAGTTCACCAACAACAATCCCAAATGGACTTCACTTCTATCAGTCAGTTCTTGGCAGCCCTCTCTAACTCTACCCAACTAGGTCCCTCATAAAGACTGGGAAATGTCAGAACTCACCACTGGTTCCCTGCATAGGCAGCATGGATCTACCCAGAGGCACTGGGCTCGTGTGGCTGGAAGTGCAGGCTCTATCAGAGGGCAGAAATCTGAGTGACACTTGGCATTCTTCCTTTCAACAACCACCACAAAATGCTTTCCAAACCCCAGCTCTCACCATTTTGAAGACCAGGAAGCTGGAGCCTTCCAGGGGCATAAGTGAAGAAGGGAGAAACCTATTGGGTCTAGCCGCCCGACCCCCCAAGGTCATAGCATTAACCAAAGGCCAGGAGAGAAGGCAAGTCTACTGCTCCTGAAGGCTAGAGCTCATAAACATCAAGTGTGGCCACAGCACCCCCTGGGACCTGCAAAATTTGAGAACTGGCATTCCCTAGCCTGGGTAAAACAAGAATATGACTTTTCTGTTGATTGGGAAAAAAAAAAAAAAAAAAAAAAAAAAAGACAAAAACATACTCCGGAATGCTTCTGGGGGTGGGGTGGAGATAGAAGAGTGTAGCGAGTACAACTGTCTACAACTGCTCAGAGGCAAGGAGGGGAGTAAGAAGAGGCAGGAGCAGCTGCAGTCCCCTTTCCCAAGGGCACAAAGCTGTGAGGCCCAGAGAGGAAGCAAAGGGAAAAAGAATGGGGCAATAGATGAATCCTACCTTCCATCACTAACCTGGATACGAATCAGAGAAATGGGGAGACACTCCCAGACTGTAGAGAGCTGCAACCAATTAATCCTTACCTCTGTAACAGACTTCAGGAGGATTTTTGAGGATAAAATTCAAAACACTCAGAACTCCACAGAGAATCTGCAGCCTGGATCAGTGCCTAGAGTCCCTTGGCTCAACCTACTCTGGCAAACAGTGAGATGCATAACAGGTAAAAGACAGACCTAAGACAGAGGGATGTCCTCAGTGGAGAACTTGTTGGGGATGGGGAACCCTGAGAAGAGAGTGTGATATGAGTTAAGTATTAGAAAGGGAGCCTGACAGGGTATGAGGAAAAAGGCAGAAAGCCACGAGGGAGAAAGACAAGAAGCAAAAGGGGAAAGGAACTGAGATACAGGTATCAAAAGAAAATGAGAATCTATACAAGAATTTGTAGACTCCAAGAAAGGGGAGACAGAAATAATAAGAAAGGAATGATACCTTCAGGTCAGAACTAAGGAGACTTGAAAGGAGATGAGAAGCAGAGCAAGACAGGATAATCAAACGAAGACAAAAAAGTCCAGTGAAAGGCTGAATGGGGGACGGAGGGCTTAGAATTAAGAGAGACCAAAGGTAGGACACAAGGAGATCAGTGTGGAAGATGATCACTTTGACAGAGACAGCAACAGTAAAGTTTAAAACGGATCAAAAATATGCAGACAAATGGACAGCTCCAGAAGGGAGCTACAAGCAAAGGACACCAAATAAAGAGAATGAAGGGGAAAGCCTGTAGAAAAAAAGGGCAGGATGGGCAGAGTGTGAAGGGTCAGGGTCAGAGTCATCTAAAGTGCAGAGGCACACCAAGAGCAAGGAAAACATAGGCAACAAGTCCTAGGTGTAGATGGATTTACTGGAGATGGGCTTGGGGGGAGAGGGAGCAGATGAATGAAGCAAAGCACAGGAGCATTGAAATAAAGGTGGGAAAGAGAAGAAACTCAACGAGAATAGAGGAGCAGAAAGAGTACAACTGAGTGGCGTCAAGGTTAGGGCAGAGGTCTGCTAAAGGGAATGGCAAAAATGAGACACCCTAAGAGACAGAAAAGGGGGTAAAAGAAGAGGCAAAAGGCCAGACACCACAGGGGAGTGCATGCAAGATCAGAGCGCCTGCACAGGGGCAGAGTTGGCAGGCAGAAGGGTCTGTAAAAGAGGACAGGATCTGAATGGCAAAACCGGAGCAAACACTGAGAAGGGAAGGAAGTGAGCAAGGAGCATCTAAATCTGAGGCGAACGATAGGAGAAGCAGCCTGGGGCATCCCAAGGAGGTGCAGAAGGTTCAGTGTCGCGGCTAGGGCAAAAATGTGGGGCAGTTGGGCCCAAATGGGAGGAGGAATTATGTCCAAAGCAAAGGCCGGGAGGACAGCAGAGCAGTGCCTACATCAACAGACGTCTAGTATGGATCTCCACGGAGGTGCAACCGCAGGTCCTAAAGGGACAGCTCCTGGGGATGCAAGATGTTCTAAGGCGGGGATAATAACAGCAGGTAGGCCAAAGAAGGAGGATGGGGACTTTCCCCCAAAAGTGATGCTAGCAGAAAACAGGTGAGGTAGAAGGGCCATGGATGTCCGAAGTGAGCGCCAGAAGGGATATGGAGGGGTCAATGAGAAGGTAGGTTGTCCCAGGAGTACAGCCAACTCCAGAAGGTGGCGAACAGTATGACTGGGGGGGTGGGTGGGGGGGAGGAAGTGGGAAAAGAGGCGACGACTCAGAATTGGGAGTGCAAGCTGAGAGAGACACCGAGATCCCCCATCGGGTCGTGGTGGGGCGTGTGTGGAGGCAGACGCCGGGATTGCAGGGCTGCGGGGACAGTGGCGAATAGGAAGGGTAAGGCGGGCCGCACGGGCCGGGCCCGGGCATGCAGCGGCCGGGACGCGGGGACCGCGGGGCGCTGGGGGGGGCGCTCCCTCCCCTCCCCCTTCGGCTCCTCCATTGTTCGCGGGCTCCGGGGCCCGCGGTCCCCGCCTTTCCCCCCACCCTTGGATCCCGCAGCGGGGCGGCGCCCGGCGCCTCGCCCGTCCCCACATTCCCCTCCGCCAGCTACGAGACACTTACCAGCCTTGGGGGCGCCCTCAGCGCGGCCCCGGCCTCCGCGATCCCGACCGCAGCGACGGCGGGCCCGGCGCCATGTTCCCCTAGCGACTCGTTCCTGAGGCGGCGGTGGCGGCTCCGGCGGCGGGGAGCCGGGCGGACCCTCCCTCGCGGGCTCCCTCCTCCGCCTCCTCCACCTCCTCCTCCCGCCGCGCCGCGGCTCTCCCTCGGGGCGGGGGGCGGGGAGGGGAAGGGGGGAGGGGCGGGAACCTGGGGGAGGGCGGACCAGCCTCGCTCGCTCCCTCCCTCCCGCGCAATGGCGGCGGCGGCGGCGGCGGCGGCGTTGTCGCCTCCTTCCTGCGGCCGCCGCGGCCGTGCGCGTGCTGGAGACCCTCTCGCAAGTGCGCGCGCGTTTCTGAGGGGCGAGAGGCGCTGGGGCGGGGATTGGAAGGTGGATAACGGCCCACAGGGCCAAGCGCACCGCGGGGACGGTAGCCCGGGAGGACAGGCACGCGCGGACACTGAGGGCGCGAGTGCGCGTGCGCGCCTGAGGAAAACGCCGCTACCCCAGCGGCTGCGGCGCCAGATTCACACAGCGCGAGGACACCCGCGAACTGGCACTGGAGGGCGCGGGGTGGGCTTAGTACGCGTGCGCAGAGACGGCTGCAGCCTGCGAAGCCTCCGAAGGGAGGGAGGGGCCCGCAAGGGACGCGCACGGCGTTGCGCGCTCCAGGCAGCAGATCCCCGCCGCCCCTCCCCACACCGCGCCGGCTCCTGCAGAAAGCCAGCTCTGAGAGGCATGGCCCGGCTCATGAGGGCGGAGACTTCGGGCTCCATCCCGCTCGCGCGGGACCTCGGTAGCCAATGGGAGGCAGAGGGATGTGGATTCGCCTAGTCGAGCTCCAGCCTCGGGATAACGGAGGGTGGGGGAGAGAGGGACAGACGTAACGTGGGGTGGCGAGGCGGGGCTGTGAAGGAGGGAGCGTACCCAGCGAGGGAGCCGATTGGACACGGGAAGGGGGCGTGGTCCTCCGCAGCCCAATCCAAGCTCGCCGTTGGCCAGCCCGGAAGAGTGGGCGGGGATAGGGGGCACGTGCTCTTTCCCGGGCGCTGAAGAAAAACCTGTGAGATAGGCGGGTTGCTACAAGTTACTGGTGATTTCACGCAGTGCTTGGTCCCGGGCACAGGGAGGATAGGCCCTGTATTGCAACCCAGGTCAGCATCGGGCAAATGACAGCAAACCACATGTCCCTTTGGGCCCTTGCAGGGGAAATGGTGATGTGCGAGGGCTCCCCTCTAACCCTGTATTCCTCTGGGAGCCCTCCAGAAGAATGGATTGTGAAAGACAGTGTGTGGGATGCATGAAGGAAGCACGTGTTTTCGATTCAACATTGCACTTCTTTCCAGACTTTTCATCTGTAAAGTGGGATAACAATACTGAACTCAAAGGGGGCGCTTGGAGAATCAAATGAGGTATAATGGTCCCTATGGCCACGATTCACAGTGGGATCCTCCTTGTGGGCGATTTCCTCTATATGTTATTCTCTACACTAGCTGATGAATTACTTTTAGCAAAGGATTAATAATAGGAAAACTACAAATATGTTACGCTGTAATGAGAGAAATATGGATGTGATCTCTTATTTATATCTACCTCCTGGCCACCAGTAACTGAAACATCAGAAACCAAAAGGAAATTAAGAAAGGAGGATTGCTGTGTCTCTGAATGAGGATGGGGTGTAAGGGAATGACTTCCACGTATTCTAAATAAAATTACATGTGCTCGAATTTTAAAACACCCCAACAAACAAAGCCTCTCAGTAAAGTTTGTTAGGAGGGCAGGTTCTGGTGGTGTGGCCTGAACAGATCGACAATTAAAAGTGGGTTCTTCGACAGTCTGGTCTAAAGATCATTACTTGGGCCTGAGGACAGAAGTCATTTCTAGAATGCTCGCATACATACACAAGGCACTGGGTTTCATCCTAAGCAAAGTGTCTGGAGTAAATGAAAGTTAACTTTCTTTTTTGTTTTTTGAGACAGGGTTTCTCTGTGTAGCCCTGGCTGTCCTGGGACTTGCTTTCTAGACCAGGCTGGCCTTGAACTGACTTCCTTGAACTTGAGATCCACCTCTGCCTCTGCCTCCTGAGTGCTGGGATTAAAAGCATGTGCCACCATGCCTAGCTAAAGATAATTTCCATTGACATTTTTCCCACTAGCTATCCCTGGCTGCCCTGGAATTTACTATGTGGCTCAGAGTGGAATTGAATGTTTGACAGACCTGTGCCTCTGCTTCTCGAGTGTTGGAAAAGACTGATGTTGGAGTTGCACAAAAGAACACAAGAACAAAGCAAAACTAACTCAGCAAGACAATTTATTATTATTACTATTATTATTGTTTTGCAAACGCAGTGCTTTTCGGAGAGGTGTAAACATGGGTCAGAGGTCTCACAACTCCCTGAAATTCCAGTTCCAGGGAAACTGATGCCCTCTCCTGGTCTCCCCAGAAACTGCATAGGCACGCAAAAACACCCATGCCTGTAAAAATAAATTTCTGTAAAAGTTTGTGTGTGTGTGTGGGGGGGGTGCGGGGGGTTCGCGCACTCGTGTGTGCGCGTGAGTGCACCAAAATCCAAATTCAACTATTGAACATACATGGCTGAGATGGCTTTTGTCTTTTATTCTTGATGGAGGTGGTGGCTTTGTCTTAGCCCATTGATAAGAACTCAGATTCTCAATTTGACATGATTGGCTGGTGAATTACCTAGGTAAAGGCAAAGAGGAAGGTTCAGGAAAAATGGACCTTTGCTGGACTAACTACTTTGGATAGAAAATGAATCCTATTTCTTACATTATCACAACAGAGTCCAAAACTATAACATCCTTGCAAGGCAGAGAAATGGCGTGGTGCTTAAGAGCACCGGATGCTCTTCCAAAGGACATGAGTTCGGTATCTAGCCCCCACATGGTGGCTCACAACCATCTGTAACTACAGTTCCAGAGACTCTGATGCCCTCTTCTAGCCTTCACTGGTACCAAGCACGAATTGGTTGGTACACAGATAAACATGCAAGCAAACCCCTCGTTCACATAAAATAAAAACAAAACCCTACCAAACCCACTCTTAGGAAATATGTGTACAGACAGTATCTCACTCTGAACTCAGGTTTTTCCTTTTTGAAGTCTGTCGCCTTTTCTTCTTCATGCCTCAGGCTGAAGTCACTCCCTCAGAATAGCCTGATCCTGGAGCTTTAATAACTGAGAACACTGGGCAAGGGTTGTACAGCTACTAGAGTGCCTATCTAGCCTGTGCTGGGTTCAGTCACCGCACCACATAAACCGGCTGTGATGGCACACACTTGTAATCTTGAAATCACAGCCCTTTGGAAGTAGAGGCAGGAGGATCAGAAGTTTAAGATTAACCTTGGCTACATTGTGAGTTCCGGGCCAGCACAGGCTTCATGAACTCTGGTTTAACCAATAATAATAATAAGCCAAATACAAATAGATGTTAATGAGTAATTAATTGAATACGGAAACAAAAAGGATAACTGGCATTCAATTTAACGGTAGTCAAAAAGGCAAAAGTCCTTGTCTGCTCACTCTTATGGTTTCAGATGTCTCTGGGGGACCGACCTCTAGTATTCCAAAGCTCCTGGGTCACACACACACACAAAGAGGGAGAGGGAGAAATTCGACTGACTCTGCCTCCAGAGTGCTAGAATAAAAGACCTGTGCCACCATAGCCTGTCTATTCCCTTCTCTTAATTCTTTCCTATCGCTTAAGAGCGTAAGTCTAGCACTCCCACAATCACCATAGATGTCACCAGCAGGTCTAACCACAAGGGAGAGGGCTCGGGAAGTGTTTTGTTGTTGTTGTTGGGTGAAGGCACCATCGGGCAGGGCCTTCCCAGCTCTGCAATTCTTTCCAGGGCTTAAGCAGGCTAATGGTAGCTGAGTAAGCCAACCACAGGAAGCAGGCTTCCCTGGGGGCAGCCACCCCCGCGCACCCAGCCCCCCTCCACTCCAGGATAAACAAACATCCGACTAAACAATTAGCTGACAGAGACGAGAGCGGGCTGCCGGGTTGGATCTCTATCAAGATTTCCCAAGCATGGCCTTGGAGGCCCTAATAGCTGGAGGTCACTTCCACCAGGATGCTAGGAACCGAACGCAGCTTCAGGTCTGGACACGAATTGCAGAAATGGATGGTGGCAGGCGAGGGTGGGTGGTGGAGGGGCGTTGGGGGACGGACCACAAAAGTTTTGCAGAAAAAATTGGCGATGCTGGGACATAGTCTCTATTCCGGAGAATTAACGAGAGGGTCGGGACCAGGGCTGAACGTGAGCCCTGTGGGTCGATGATCCTACAGCGCCGTCTACCAGCCGAGCCTAGAAAGCCGCTTCTCGCTGAAGCTGCGGGAGAATTCTGAAAACGATGGAATCTTCAACCACTGGCAAGAAAGGCAGCCAACGACGAGGAAGGAACAAGAAGCCAGGGGTGCTCACAATCACAACAGAACCATACCCCCCAGGAAGGACTCAAGACATCTAGCGTACAGTACGCCAAATTTTGTTGGAAGGATTCACGACGAAGCTATTTCTATAAATTTGTAAAATTAGCTGGGCGTGGCATAATCCTAGCACTTAAGAGGGAGAGGCTGGAGGATTGGGAGAGTTTGTGGCCAGATTGATCTGTGAAGTGAGGTAGCCTGGGTTACTCGAAGACAGCACAGGAAATACAGTGAAATCCTGCCTCAGAAAGCAAAAGAAAGAAGGAAGGGAGATGAGATAAATTTAAACGATGCAAATTTGAGTAAAGCACAGTTTGCTTGTTTTCGTATTTGCTTTTTGGTGCAGGAGTGGTAAGAGGCAAGCTCTCTACCAGTGAGAGGACTTCTTGTTTTCCGAGGCAGAATTTCACCAAGTTGTTCAGGCTGCTCAGGTCTATGTAATTCTTTCAGGCTTGAATTTTCAGTCTTCCTGCCTCAGCCCCTGCAGACGTTCGAGTTAACAGGCTTTTGCCACCCAGCTTAATTTTGTTTGAGATGGAGTATTTTGTAGCAAAGGCTACCTCAGAGTCACTGTGTAGCCAGCACTGGCCTTCAACTCCTGATCCTCCTGCCTTAACCTCTCAAGTAGTGGGATTACGGGTGTGCATGTCCAACCGTCCTAGCATGTAAATAAAAGGAACAGTGTTAGGCCATCTCTCAGACGCCTCTTAAGACTGTCTTCTTCCTCTCCTTTCTCTCCACAGTCAGTGAGAACTCTTATGCTAGTCACAACGTCCATTACCGTGGATTCATTTTGCCTGTTTTAGTACTGTGCTAGGGTTTTATTGCTGTGAAGGGACACCATAGTCATGGCAACTCTCACAAAGGAAAACTTTGTTTGTTTGTTTTTAAGACAGGGTTTCGTTGTGTACCTCTGGCTATCCTAGAAATCATTCCATAAACCAGGCTGGCCTTGAGTTCAGAAATCCTCCAGCCTTTGCCTGTTGGGATTAAAGGTGTGCGCCGCCATCATTCAACATAAAGAAAAAACATTTAATTGGGGGCTGGCTTACAGATCAGTAGTTTAGTCCATTGTTACCATGGTGGGAAACATGGGGACATGATGCTGCAGAGTTCTACATATGGATCAGCAGGCGGCAGAAAGAAACACTGGGTCTAGCTTGGGATTTTAGGGATCTCAAAGCCCAGCCCCAGTGACACACCAACTCCAGCAAGGCCACACCTAGTAGTGCTACTCCATTTGGGTTTGGGGGGAGGGGCATTTTCATTCAAACCACCACAAGTACTGAATATAAATGCAATCTGCCTGTAAATACTCTTCACACATAACTCTGTTGTATAACAGTTTCCTCAGAAGTTGAAACATTTCATCCGGAATGGAAACAACTTAAAATAGCTTCAGGAAGTCCCTGAAGCTGACCAGATTCACTAGGCCCCTCTCTCCCAGAGTACTAAAAGAATATTCAGAGAGACCAACTGTTTGGAACAGGCAGAAACAATCAGAGGTCCCTGGAAGAGGTTTAGACCAATGTATTGAGCTGCCTGCAGGTTGTGCAGTGTGCTCTAGGGTCCCAGCTTTTGTGACCTGTCATTCATGCTGGGGTGGGCTTTGGTGATATAGCTGTCTTTGAGTAACTCTACTCCTGTAAGTAACCTCTCACCTATGGCCCTGTAAGTAATTCCAATAACATTCATGGGTCACCAAGTTGGACTTTGGTAGTATCTGTACTTTGGTCTGTAATGGATCGCTCTCTGGGGTGGACAGATGAGTGTGTTGCCTCTCCCCAGGAAACGTTTTGTCATACAAGTTCAGCTTTCTGAGTCTTAGTGTTTATGAGATCCAGCCCTGACACTGTGTGTCAGGGTAGAACCCTGTGAACTGGTTCTCATAGTCATGCTGCCAGATTCTTCTTAAGAGTGTAACAGCTCAACTTTGCCAGATATGAAAGTAAAAGCCTAGAATTCCAGCAGGCAGGAGGCAGAGGCAGGATCAAGAGATTCAGGCCAGGGGTTAGAGATACGCCTCCTTGTTCTCTGAGCATTTGTTGCTTTTGGCAGAGGACCTGAGTTCAACCCCCAGTGTCGGGCTGCATGTCTGCCTTGCTGCTGGGATGCCAGTGGCACTTAGGGGAAACAGAATGCACAAAATCCGAGGATCTCTAGACTGGGCAGAATGAGTTCTGAGGGACTCAGGACTGACCTGAATGGCCAAAGAAGTACAGCTCTCCGAGGGGAAACCTAGGCAGGACAGGCAGCCAGATCGCTACCTCTACTGTTGCAGCCTCCATGCTAGTGGCAGCCGTAGCAATGAGCTGCTGTGGACAGCCAGAAGCCAGAGCCAGAGCCAGAGCCAGAGCCACTAAGACAGCAAACAGCAGCCGGTGGAGCAAGCCTGGCCTGCTGGGTGGAGCTGAGGTCCAACAATGAGTGCTTTGGGAGAGAAAACTCTTACCTAGAGAGTTACAGCTCAATAAAACAGCCACCCTCAGGCTATTTGTAGTGAAATAACTCATGCACTTTATTCCATGCTGATAGGGACTTTATAAGCATTTGAGGATTGGGTGGGATCCAGGGGTAAATCCCTTGGCTCAGTCTGAGGTGTTCTGATGCTTTATTTGCATGGGGAAGGACTTCTTCAGGTGTTGTCCCTAAGTGACTGATTGTCATGGCCCTCTTAATGGGGTTACATGTTCTAGGACAGGTAGTGAGATGCCAAATCTTTTAAGTTTAGACTACATTTTAGAGAATCTGACCTAAGTTTAAACATAGGCAAACTTACAGGCCAGTACCTAGCATTAGTTTCCAAGTTTCCCCCCCCCCCCGCCCAAGACCAGCGTCTCCGTGTTATTTCCTCAACAAACCTGTACCCCCAGGTTACAAGCCTGCCTCCTGCCTAATGACCACCAATGCAGAGAGAAGCAGAAATTAAGTTTATGCTATTACTAGCACCCTCCAATTATATTAAAGGCCATAGTAACTTCCCAACACACTTACCTCCCTGCCCTCCCCCACCCTGTGCTTGCTGCTTACTATAAAGCCTTGCCCCAATAGATATTTGGGGCTTCTCATCACCAAAAATGTCCTCCATGATGGCAGTGCACTGAGGGACCCAAGCTAGCTCAAATAAAATAAAAAGGCTCTACTGTGATTGCATTGGAGTGGTTCCTATCCGGTTTTTTGTGGAGGAGGGGCACTTATACCCTAGCACTACAGTAGCACCTGGCCAGTAGCTGGTTCCAACACATGCTGTTGTCAATTATGAGATTTACTGTGCCAACCTTAACAGATCTCTCAGGTGGCACAGACCACTTGCCCCACACCCCAGCACTCACACGGTGGCTTACAACCATCCACAACTCCAATTCCAAGGAATTCAATACCCTCTTCTGACCAACATGTACGTGGTGCATATACATACATGCAAGCAAAATACTCATGCACTTAAATCCTTTTGACAGAAGAGAGTTCCATGTTAGCTCCTTCTATACAATAAGATGCTATTACAAAAAACAACGAATCATCATTGAATAAGTAAATGAATAAAATTGCTGTTCAAAGGATGAGTTTGATATATCTTCCCAAGGAAGTTTTACTACGTGGGTGTTCCAACTGACTTCTTTCAAAGTAAGTGTCTGTGTAGGCGGGTGCTATAGCATGCCCGTGGATGCCAGAGGACAACTTGAAAGTCAATTGTTTCCTTATTGAGGGGGTTCCAGGGATTGAACTCGGGTCCCGGGACTTGTGTGGCTAGCATGTTTTCTAGATGAGCTCTCTTACCTGCCCCATTCATTGTTTTGTTTTAGGGTCTTGAGAAGAGTATAAGGAAGGATGCCCAAAATGGAAGGGCTTGAAGTTATTATGGAGTGGAGGGTGACATTGTGCTTTGATTCTCTCAGCTCCATCTCGCTTGTGCTGGGATTACAGGCATGTACCACCATGCTCAGCTTTAACTAGTGCACTGTTACAAAGTCACTGAAGACTTTAAGGGCTGGGGACCTAACTTGGCAGAATGATTGCCTATCATGCTTGAAGTCCTGGTGGAGCACACCTCATCTTGACACTTAGGAAGTACAGGCAGGAAGGTCCAAAGTTCAAAGTCATGCTTCACTACATACTGAGTTCCAGTCAGCCTGGGATACATGAGACCCTGTCAAGAAAAAAAGGGGGTAGGGGAGGGGAAACAAGTGAGGGATCGGGAAAGGGAAGTTTCACTTGCTCCAGTACTTCTCAAACATTTGGTATTGGCTGTTTTCTCCCTTTATTTTTATTTTATGTGTTTGGCTGGTTTGCCTGAATGTACGTCTGTGTGCCATGTATATGCCTGCTGTCCAGAGGGGCTAGAAGAGTGTGTTGGATCCTCTGGAACTGGAGCCATCACCGGGGTACTGGGAATTGAACCCTGGGTTCTCTGGAGGGGCAGTCAGTGTTCTCAACCACTGAGCCATCTCTCCAGTCCCAAAAGTCAAGCTGAACAGCTCTGTTACTTTGTTGGACAAGGTCTCTTGCTGGTCTGGAACTCCCACCAAGTAGACAGACAGCAGACTAGACCGGCAGGCCTACAATGGCTAATCTTGGTTGTAAACCTCAATTGAGCAATCGACTTTATCAGATTGACCTGTGGCCATGTCTGCAGGGCATTATCTTGATTGCTAACTGATGTGGGAGGGCCCGGCCAGTGTGGGCGGTGTCACTCCCGATGGGGCTGGGCATGAGGGCGGAGACTAAGCTATATAAGGAACCTAACCTGCTGGGAGTCTGGAAGCAAGCCAGTAGGCTGCATTCTTCAAAAGTCTCTTTTTTAGTCCCTCTGTCCAGGTTCTATCCTTGAGGCCCTCCTTGACCTTTTAACAGTGGACCTGTAAGCTGAATTAAGCCTTTCCTCCCCACTTGCTTTTAGCCAGTGATTTTCTTATTGTTTTTCACAGCAACAGAAGCCAATTAGGATAGAAATTGGTATCAGAGGATAGGCATTGCTGTAGGCAGACCTGACCATGTGGTGTTTATGCCTTAGAATGTTTTTTTCCGGAGGAAGAGGGAGGATTCTCAAGCTCGGGACTGGAAAAGCCACTGAATGCTCAGAGCTCAGTGAGCTGTTGTGGGGACTTGGAAGAGAATGCTGAGAGCAGTTCTTAAGGAGGCCTGACTTGTAAAGTGCTGGGTTGGGGCTGGGCAGGCAGGGAGTAGGGATCAAACAAAGTCTCTGGCATGACCATTTGGGTGTAATGTATTTGAATTAGGAATCTATATCATTGGGACTGGGAGGTGGTGGCACAGGTCTTTAATTCCAGCAATAATGAGTCAGAGGCAGGCACATCTATGAGATCCAGCCTGGTCTACAGAGTGAGTTCCAGGACGGCCAGGGCTACACCGAGAAACCCTGTCTCAAAAGAATAGATAGATAGATAGATAGATAGATAGATAGATAGATGTCCCAGAATGGTGGAATTTTCAAGAACAGCTTTCTTTCTAAAAAATAATAATAATAATAATAAAATTTTATTTGTGGGACTGGAGAGATGGCTCAGAGGTTAAGAGCACTGGTTGCTCTTTCAGAGGTCCTGAGTTCAATTCCCAGCACCCATATGACAGCTCACACCTGTCTGTAACTCCGATTCCAGAGGACCCAACACCCTCACACAGACAAAATACCAATGCACATAGTAAATAAAAATAAATTTAAAAAATGTATTTGTGTGTGTACACATGAGTCCAGGTACCTACAGAGGCCAGAGGAGGCTATGAGAGCCCTTGAACCTACAGCTACAGGCAGTTGTGAGCCACTCAACCTGCTTTCCACGAACCAAACTCTAGGCCCCTGGAACAGCAACAAGCATTTTGTTGTTGTTGTTATTGTTATTGTTGTTGTTGTTGTTGTTGTTGTTTTTTGAGACAGGATTTCTCTGTATAGCCTTGGCTGTCCTGGAACTCACTCTGTAGACCAGGCTGGCCTCGAACTCAGAAATCCGCATGCCTCTGCCTCCCAAGTGCTGGGATTAAAGGCATGCGCCACCACTGCCTGGTGCAATAAGCATTCTTAACCACTGAGCTCACCGACCACCACCACCACTATACACCCTATCATCTTTCTCTCTTTCTCTCTCTCTCTCTCTCTCTCTCTCTCTCTCTCTCTCTCTCTCTCTCTCCTTTCTTCCTTTCTTTCTTTCTTTCTTTCTTTGAGACAGGGACTCTGTAGCCCACAATGTCCTTGAACTCACAGGACTCCTCAGACTTACAGGACTGCAGGCCATGACACCTTTGTTCATGGGACTCAGGATAGCATTTTCATACACAAGTTATGTTGAATGGTCTCTCCCTTCCCTGCCCTGTCCCCACCCCGTTTCCTTATGTGCCATTTGAAAAGCATCATCTCTGATGTGCTCATCTGAATCTTTTGTCTCCTACTTGTAACCTTGGGTTTTTCCACCTGCACCATAGCTCCTGAGTAATGACTTCGAGGCTTGTGTTTTATGAATAAATGCCTAGGCCATAAGCTTTGGCTTGTTTCCCAAGCAGCTTGTAACTTACATTAAACTGTTTATACTATTCTATGTCTACCACATGGCTGGTTACCTCTCCTCAGTTTCATATGTCCAACTTCCAGAAGAGGGCACCAGATCTCAATACCTCCCCCCCCCCCACGCCCTCGGTTATTTATTTATTTATTTTATGTATATAAGTACATTGTAGCTGTCTTTAGACACACCAGAAGAGGGCATCTGATCACTTTTCAGATGGTTGTGAGGCACCATGTGGTTGCTGGGAATTGAACTCAGGACCTCTGGAAGACCAGCCAGTGATCTTAATCTCTGAGCCATCTCTCCAGTCCTGATACATTTTTTTTTCATGTTTGCTTTTTGACTCACAAGCTTTTCTCTAACTCCATATATTGACCAGTGCCCTAGTTACTTTTCTATTGCTGTGAAGAGACACCATGACCAAGGCAGCTTAGAAAAGAAAGCATTTAACTTGAGGCTTGCTTACAGTTACAAAGGATGAATCCACCATCGTCATGGTGGAGAGCATGACAGGAGGCATGTAGGTGTGGTGCTGGAGAGCAGTAGCTGAGAGCTTACACGCTGGGGCAACAAGAGAGAGAGAGAGAGAGAGAGAGAGAGAGAGAGAGAGAGAGAGAGAGAGAGAGAGAGAGAGAGTTGGAACCAGCAAGGGATTTTGAAACCTCAAAGCCCACCCCCCAGTGACACACCTCTTCCTACTGGGGACTAAGCATTCAAACTTCTGAGCCTGTGGGGACCATTCTCATTCAACCCACCACACTGAGGATGGCCCTGGACTTCTGATCCTCTTGCCTTCTCCTCTCAACTGCTGAGATTACGAAGCTGCACTCCCCCCCCCCCCCCATACCACTTTTGGTGCTGAGCATGGAACCCAGGGCTTCATGCATGTTAGCCAAGCACTGTACCATCAGATCCCTGTCTTTGGTGTTGTGTTTCTGTTTCTGCGGTGTTGGCTATTGAATCTGGGGTTTCATGAATACTAGGTAGGGGTTCCTTCTACCAGCTGCCTTTTTGGTAAAATAATAATAATAAATTTGGACACACAGACACAAACAGACAGACACACACACATACATATATAAATATTGTGTATATGAGTGTTTTGCCTGCACAATATGCATGCACACCTCATGCATGCTTGGTGCCCATGAAGGTCAGAAGAAGGCAATAGATCTCCTGGACAGGAGTTACACACATATACATATCCACATCTAAAGAGCTCCTGGTCTCCCTTGGTTACACAGTGAGTGTGAGGCCAGTCTTGGATGCATGATACTTTGTTTCAAGAAATCAAACAGAGGCTGGAGAGATGGCTCATCAGTTAAGTGTTGGAATGATATTTTTGTGCACTGCGTGAAGATATGTCTTTGTCCTTCTTTGCCTATCTAAGGCACCTTCTGATTGGTTAAAATAAAAAGCCTTAACTTAGGCTTGCTCCCCAACTAGCTCTTAACTTATATTAACCTGGTTATACTAGTCTATGTCTGTAGTATAGGACTGTTTCCCCAGCATTCAGGAGGCAGAGGCAGGAAGATCATTACAAATTATAGAGGCTAGTCTGGTCCACTGACTGAATATCAGGCCAGCCTGACCAACATACCCAAAGAGTCATATTAGCAGCATGCAATTTACTTTTTTTTTTTTTTTTACATTTTTATAATTTTTGGTTAGACAGTATTTCCAACTCTGAAGGCTGGCCTTGACGACTTCTAACACTTTTGCCTCTGTGTAATCAGCGCTGGAATTACAGGTGTACATGGCTGTGTTCCGTTTCAAGCACATAATTTATCATTAACATATTTTGTCATTATTTAGTTTTGAGACCTGGTCTCTCTACACAGCCCTGGCTAGTCTGAAACTTGCTATGTATACCAGGCTATAAGCTCAGAGGATGCCCATCTTTGCTTCTGGAGTGCTAAAGTCCAGGGACTTAAAGGAATTAACGTCTTCTGCCACCTCCCTTGACTATTCCTATTATTTTCGACATGGAGTTTCCATCTATAGGTCTGTCTGGCTTTGAACTGAACCTGGAAATCCTCTTGCCTCCTATTGAACATTTGGTCACTTTAGTTTGTTTTGGTGGTCCACCCCTGTAATCACAGCACATGGGGGAGGTTGAAGCAAGAGCATCAGAACTCCAAGGGCATCCTCCATGATAAACCTAGTTCTAGGCCTGTCTGAGGTGCTTGGGAACCTGTCTGAAAACAAAACCAATACAAACTAAAGCCAAAACAACAACATTGACAGCAGGGTGAATGTTGTGGGGTGGGGCAGATTGCTGCCTGTCTGGTGGCAGAGGGAGGGAGGTCACAGATGGGCTGGGCTGGCCTATGAATAAGAAGGAAAGGGGCCTCCGTTTCTTTCTATTGCCATATAACATTTCACGGAATAGACATACTATATCTTTTCAATTTGTGCTTCACATGGGAGTTTTGAAAATTCCACCAGCCTGAGTTCATTGTAGGTGCCTCTGCTTTCCCCAGAGAGAGAGCACAGGCTCATGCCCAATGAACATAATAGCTAACTCAGATGTATAGCCCTAGCTCAGAGCTATTGGCTGAAGCCTCACCCTTCCTCATCACCACAGAATCTACATCAGGATCAGCAGCAGCCTGTGGTAAGGATCCAAAATATCTGATGCCTAGACCCACTCCAGACCAGTGACGCTGGGAATTACCAGCCCGGCTTGATCATTAGCCTGTGAGTAGCCACATTCTCCCATAGGTGGCGCTGTTTCTCTGTTTTCTTTGTAATGCGGCAAACCTAGGACCTCATCTGTGCTGGGGAATGAAGGCTTTACCACCGACCTCCATTCCTAGACCTGTTTTTATTTGCATGATTATTTCCACATCTTATTCTCTGATTTTGTTTATTTCCCCTGAAATAGGGATCCTAATTTCTTCATTTCTGTGTCTTTTCTACGAGGATATAAAACCAGCAGAAGATGCTCAGGCTACCTAGCTTACCCCCTTCAATTCCCGATTGTACTCTTTGCTCTGCAGGAAGTCGCAGGTCGCCTGCGGTGAAGGTGTGGATGATTCTGCACTGCAGAGAACGACAAGATCTCACTCTGGTATTGGTTTTGAGGGAAGGTTTTTAAATACACTGTGAGATAGAGGACAGAGAGTCTGGAGATACAGCTCTATGAAGAAATTATGCTATGGATTGGTGGTGATGAAAATAAGAAATGTGAGAAAAAAATTGAACTATTTAATATACCATTGCAGAATCTTAAGTAGGAGAATGGGCAACTTTCTGGAAACCTTGTATTTTTTTTTTATTTTTAGATTATTTTATTTTATGTGTAGTGAATGTGGTTGTCCCTGATGTCCTTGGGGCCAGAAGAGGGCGCCAGATATCCTGAAACTGGAGTTAGGGATGTTTGTGAGCCTCACGTGGGTGTGGCTTACAACCACCTGAATTCAGATCAAAGCCTCAAAGCCGATCAAAGCCTCAGGCCTCCAGAGACACTGGTACTAACACACACACACACACACACACACGCGCGCGCGCGCGCTGAAAAAAAAATCTTGTTTAAAAGTGAAGTTAGCCTGAGTCCACGCCCGCTGTCTTAGGTCTCTTCCTCTGCCTCCCTTTCCTGTAATTTCTTTCTTCTGTGGGCTTGGTGGTGTGTCCCTGTAATCCGATGGTGAGGTGGGAGGTGAAACACGGGACCCCTGGAGCTTGCTGGCCAACTACCCTAACTTACTCGGTGAGGTTCTGAGCCAATGCGAGACGGTCTCACAAAAAAAGACATCTGAGAAATGTTTCCAGGTTGTCTCATGATCTCCATTCTTACCACACTGAAATACCCACATGCACACAAACGAAACAAATTAAAATATAATACATATTTAAACTTGACTTTTGTGTGACATTTATTATCTATTGTGGGGGTGGAGTGCCCACATACCATTGCGTGTGAGTGAAAGTCAGGAGACAGCTTTTGAGAGTTCTCTCCTTTCACTGTGTGGGTTCTGCACCTCCAATTATGTTCTCAGGATTGGAGTGGGGTTGGGGGGGTTGCCTTTACCGCTGAGCTCAATGAACTTCACTTTTAGATGTCAAGTTGCTTAGTGCTGTGGGTTGGGTTGCTCTGACAGTCCCTTGAAGTTGACGTGCAGAACTGTAATTCATAATCCAGAGGCCCCAGCTCCCCTGATTATGGTTAAGTGTAGTTACCAAACATGGACAGTAGGTGGCAGCTCAGCCCCCACCAGTGTTTCCCAAGACATACCTGGACTTCACAGGTTAGTAAATTCCATCTGGCTCCCTGTAAAATGACAGCCTTGAATGTGAAACATTTGCATTTAGAGCTGGAAGGCACTTTAGAGGAGAGCCTGTGAAACTTCAATGTGGTTACAGACCACTCAAGGTTATTGGTTTTAGTTTAAGAGTCTTTTATTTGTTTTGTGTGTGTGTGTGTGTGTGTGTGTGTGTGCCTTCAGATGGGTACAGGTGGGTGGGTGTGTATGTATATGAGTCCAGGTGTTTGCAGAAGCCAGAGGTGTTAGGTCTCAGCAGAGATGGAGTACACTCTGTCTCTGTAAGGAAGTGGGTCCTGAGAATCATACGTAGATCCTCTGCAGGAGCGGTTCAGGCTTCTAACCAATGAGCCATATCTTGGCCCCCAAAGGTTCTTGTTTAAATATAGATTCTAATTCTTCTGGTGGAGCCTGAAAGCCTCCCCTCCTTCTCTCCTCCATCCTTCTCTACAAGTTCCCCTGAGCAGAAGCGAGAGGCTCCTAACGTGCTAGACTGAAAAGGGGTAGCACTAGGCCTGTGCTATCTGGCTAATGTACAAACTATGAGGGTGGTCATGCAGAAGTATTAGGTGAGCCCACATTGAAGATTATTTAATGCAAAGCAAAACAAAAAGCTGACTAATATTCTTTTTTAAATGTTAATGTCATGTAGGTATGGCAGTAGAAGCTGCATCCTGGCACTTGGGAGCCTGAGCTCACAAATTCCAAGCCAGTTTGAGCTGCCTAATGAGACCCTATCTCAAGCAAAACAAAACAATGCATTGAGTGGGGCAGGATAACACAAACCTGTGTTCCCAGCACTTTTGAGGTGGAGGAGGAAGAAGAAGAGGAGGAAGAGGAGGAAGAAGAGGAAGAGGGGGAAGAAAAGGAAGAGGAGGAGGGGGGAAGAAGAGGAAGAGGAGGAGGAGGAAGAGGGGAAAGAAGAGGAGGAGGAGGAGGAGGAGGAGGAAGAGGAGGAGGAGAGGAAGAGGAGGAGGAAGAGGAGGAGGAGAGGAAGAGGAGGAGGAAGAGGAGGAGGGAGAGGAAGAGGAGGAGGGAGAGGAGGAGGAAGAAGAAGGCGAGGAGGAAGAAGAGGAGGAAGAGGAAGAGGAGGAGGAGGGGGAGGAGGAGAAGGAAGAGGAGAAGGAGGAGAAGGAAGAGGAGAAGGAGGAAGAGGAGGAAGAGGAGGAAGCAGCAGTGGGAGAATCAAGGCCAGCCTGGGCTGTGTAGCAAATTTAAGGAGAGCCTGGGGTACAGGATAAGATGGTCTAGGAACGCAAAATAGCAACAAAAGTCAAGACAAAAAGCCCCAAGCCATTCTAAATTCTACTTCCACAGATCCAAGGGAAATTTTACTTGATTTCTCTGAAGCAAAGCATGATGGGAGAGATAATAAGCTTCAGATGAGGCACAGGCATCAGGGGTCCAAGTGCCTACCGGTTCAATCCTCCTCAATTTTTTTGTTGTTGAGACAGGGTTTCCTCATGTCACCCTGGCTGAACTAGAACTTGCTATAAACACCAGGCTGGCCTTGAACTCACAGAGATCCTTTTGTCTCTGTCTCCCTCGTGCTGGGATTAAAGGAGTAGTGCTCCACTCCATCCTCCTCCTCACGTTTGAACACAGTGGTACAGGTCATTTTTTTCTCAGAAAAATATGCTAAGTTGGAGGAAGTTCGACTTTAGTTACATGTAGATCACCCCTCCTACCTTGTTAGACGTCACTAATCGCTGTGTGGCCCAGGAGACATGTACACAAGCGAATCAGATACTTGCAAGTCTTTAAAACATGTGTGTGCACTTAAGTTCTATGAAAATGGGGCTGGAGGGAAGCTGAGGAGGAGTGGATGTGTAGAAAGGGTATTCAGAGGAAAGGCTGCACTGGGGTGGGAGACTGGAGGTATAAACAAAAATAGGAAAACCTAAATACCTGTAAGACTCCATTTTCTATCTCTAAATTGGTTTGTTTTGAGTACTTGACATAAAGTACACACACACACACACACACACACACATACACACACACACACACACACACACACACACGTAAAAGTGACAAATGGCCAGCCTGTTTAGTTAGAATTTTAAAAGATTCACAAAAGGCATTATAAGGGTTAGAGAGAGCTGGTTCTGTGGTTAAGAACGCTTTTATTATTGATGAAGACTAGGGTTCGGTTCCCAGCACTCACCTAGTAGCTCACACTAATCTCCAACTCCAGATATTGGGGCTTTGGCGCCCTCTTCTGGTCTCTGTAGGCACCAAGCACACACACACACTGGCAAAGTACTCACAGAAAATAAAAATAAAGACATCCACAAATAAAATTCTAAATTGGAAAAAAAAGGGGGGGGGGGCTGGAGAGATGGCTCAGCGGTTAAGAGCACTGACTGCTCTTCCAAAGGTCCTGAGTTCAATTCCCAGCAACCACATGGTGGCTCACAACCATCTGTAACAGGGATCTGATGCCCTCTTCTGGTGTGTCTGAAGACAGTGACAGTGTACTCACATACATGAAATAAATAAATAAATCTTTTTTTAAAAATCTAAATTGGTAATTCACAATCATTAATAAGAGGTCTAAAAAACTACACATGAGTTCAATAAGAAATCTATTTTGAAACCCTTTAGAGGCTATAACAAAAGCCAAGATAACTCTAGGAATAACTTTCTACTAAATTCTATGTCAAGGTGAAATAGCATGTCCTGTTTTAAGGTAAAGGCAGAGGGAGAAAGATGTTCTGGGCTACATTAAAATCTCCCAGGGCTGTAGAGATAGCTCCGTGGTTAAGAACACTGACTGCTCTTCCAGAGCTCCTGAGTTCAATTCCCAGCAACCACATGGTAGCTCACAACCATCTGTAATGGGTGTTGTCTGGAGACAGCTACAGTGTACTCCTATAGATAAAATAAATAAATAATTCTAAAAAAAAGTAAATTCCTGTTTATAGCCAGGCATGGTGGTGTACACCTTTAGTCCCAGAAGAGGTAGGTGGATCTCTGTGAGTTCAAGACTGGCCTCGTCTACATAGCAAAATCTAGGACAGACTGAGATACATAGAGAGAGAAAGACCCTGTCTCAAAAAAAAAATATATTTTTTTTTCTCATTTTTAAAGGCTTCCCACAGGAAGCCATACTTACCAGGACCATGGTTGTCTTTCTTTTTACCACTTTCACACTTAAACCTATGTGCAACTGCCTTTATTCTATGAGCCAGTCCTAAGATTCTTTCCGGTATTGAAATCTTGAATCCCAGTTTGTCCTGAGCTTTGGGAAACTCCTCTGGCTGCTGAAAGTGTGGAGGGAGAATGGTGCCTCTGTCCCCTCAGGGCCATCATTCCAGAGTGCTCTTACTGAGATCCCTATTTGATGATTTTTTCCTGCCTGTCCCTGCTGATCTCTCCTGCAAGTTACCTTGTGTTATTTTGCTTCTGTTTGCCCCGTCACTTAATGCTTGTCGATTGCCAATATAGTACCGGCACTCGAAATCCGCTACCAGCGGTTCTCGACCTTCCTAATGCTGCGAGCCTTTAATACAGTTCCTCATGGCGTGCTGACCCCCAACCATGGAATTATTGTGGTTGCTACCTTATACGTCTAATTTTGCTACGGTTATGAAGTGTAATGTAAACAACTGTGGTTTCCGATGCTGTTTGGGGGCTGAGAACGGCTGCCTAGACTTAGCTGTAGTCTGTTCCTGGATTACAATAACAGTACATGGCTTTGGGGGACGTCATCTCAAGACCTAATACCACACACCTGAGGCCAGTCTCTTGCCTCCAGAGAGCAGCATAGAACTCAAAGGGAACGGCTTCCCTGAGGGGCCTATTCTGAATAGCTGCGTCCATCCTTCTGTGCGTGTACCTTCTGTGCGTGCGTGCAGCCTTCCTCCAGACCTGGAGTCTCAGATCTTTGCTGTGTCTTTGATTATCTACCATCTCTGACAATGTGTGTAAAATTAGCAGTTCCAGGATGAGTGTAGGGGGCAGAGGAGTGGAACACCTCTGCCGACTTCTTCCCCTATGATGGCCTCAGGAAGAGAGAGTTCTGGAACTTACATGGTGAATATAGATTTAAACCTTGTGTACTCTTGCTTTATATGTAGCCAACAGAGTCTTAAAAGGAACATTGAGAAAATCATTTTCACCAATAAAGGGATCTCCCCCTCAGCTACTTAACCCTTAAACAAGAGATACATAAACATATAAACACATATAATGTAACTGATTGATTGATTGATTGATTGATTGATTGATTGATTTTCAGGCTGGACCAGTCATTGGTTGGCCGGTCCCTCAATTTCTGCTCTATCTTTAACCATGAACATCCTATAGGCAGGACAAATTATGTGTCTAAGGTTTTGTGGCTGGGTTGGTGTCCCACTTCCTCCATTGGAAGTCTTGCATGGTTACAGGAGATGACCAGTTCAATCCATATCCCCCGTTGCTAGGAGTCTCAGCTAGAATCACCCTCATAGATTCCTGGGACTTAACATTACCTTAGGTTTCTAGTTCATCCCAGAGATACCCTAACACCACCAGACAGAGGTAGGTAAATCTCTGAGTTCACGAACAGCATCGTCTAGAAAGCAAGTTCCATGGCAGCCAGGGCTACCTCCCAAGTGCTGGGATCAAAAGCATGAGCCTCCATTGCCTGACAGTGAATCATTTTTTATAAAAAGAAAGTGAAAAGGAAAAGGAGGGTTCTGGACACTTGGATCCCCTCAAGGCTCTGGGATTTATTCAAAGAGGAGGCAAAAGATTTTAAGAGGCAGAGGTGGTGTATGACTGCAAAAAACCAGGCATCCAGACATGATGGCATCCGGACATGACTGGACTTAATCATGCATGAGCTCACAGAGACTGAGAGCATTTACAAGACCTGCACAGGGTCAAACCAGACAAAATCTCAGCATAGAGAAGGGGAAGTGGACACCAAGCCCCACCCCTAACTAAGAAGCTATGGGCAATTGATACCTTATGGAAAAAGGAAAACCAGTTCTCTCCAATAGAAGTCACTGTGTAAATCTACCACACTCTGGGGCAGGTTCTATGCCCAGGAATAGTTATCCGTGTGTGTGTGTGTGTGTGTGTGTGTGTGTTTTGATTTATTATCCGTGTGTGTGTGTGTGTGTATTGATTTATTTATTTTATGTATATGAATCCACTGTAGCTATCTTCAGACACACCAGATCCCATTGCAGATGGTTGTGAGTCACCATGTGGTTACTGGGAATTGAACTCATGACCTTTGGAAGAGCAGTCAATGCTCTTAACCACTGAGCCATCTCTCCAGCCTGCCTTTAGGTTTTTTAAATTGCTTTCTCTCTCTCTCTCTCTCTCTCTCTCTCTCTCTCTCTCTCTCTCTCTTTCTCTTTCTCTCTCTTTCTCTCTTTCTCTCCTTCTTTCTTTTTTCCAGTACTTTTCCAGATCAGGTTTCTCTCTAGACCAGGCTGGCCTCAAAATCTGTGTGCCTCTGCCTCCAAAGTGTGCTGGGATTGAAAGCACATCCACCGCGGCCCCACGATGCTGTTGTTGCTGTGTTAAGAGAGAAAGAACTTAAAGTCGGGTGGGTAGGGAAAAGAAAAAAATGTTTATTTATTTAATTTATTTATTTATATACTTATTTATTTATTGTATGAGAGCTCTGTCTGCATGTACACCTGCATTCCAGAAAAGAACATCAGATCCCATTACAGCTGGTTGTGAGCCACCGTGTGGTTGCTGGGAATTGAACTCAGGACCTCTAGAAGAGAGGTCAGTTCTCTTAACCACTGAGCCATCTCTCTAGCCCTTGTGTTTTATTTATTTATTTGAATTTGACTTCTTGTTAGAGATTACAGGGAACGTGATTTATTGGTCACAACAGACGCAGCTGGGTCTCCTGGCCATCTCCTTCTGCTGAGACACAGCATAGTGGATGGAGCTGGACAGGCACCCAGGCCATCAGCCAACTGCTCTGATAGATGGCTAAGGCACATGTCTTTGTCAAGTGCTTGTCCTCATGGGTCCAGTTCAGTGAAATCTCACAGCTAGGCAAATGGTAACAGACTGGTGATTTGGGATGCTTCCTAAATAATAATCACTTCCTAATAATGATCGCCAGGTCATTATTCATACTTAAAGTTACCTTCCTAATGCTGCAACCCCTTAATAGAGTTCCTCATGATGTGGTGACGCCCCCAACCACAAAATTGTTTTCATTGTGACTTCATAGCTGTAATTTTGCTACTGTAATGAAGTGTAATGTAAATATCTAATATACAGATGGTATTAGGTGACCCCTGTGAAAAGGTCATTCAACCCCAAAAGGGGTCGCAATCCACAGGTTGAGAACCCCTACCTTATATAGTTGGCAATGATCATTTGCCTTGTGACCTATCATAGGGGAATTGAGAAACAGAAAACACAGTAACTGAATCAGTCATAGGCAGCAGATCTAATGAAGCACAAGATGCCCTCTATAGCCTCAGCAGCCACTCCTCCACCACAAAGGCCTTAGTAGACGTCTGTTGACCACAGAGGGGATGGCCAATATCTTCGAACATGAACTTCTCCCGTTCACTCCCTTCCTCTGTTCCTTCACAAAGCCTGTGGCAAAGCCCCCCTCCAAGTCACAAAAGCCATAGTCTGAGAGCAGGGTTTGGATTCATTCCCTCACCTGCCTGTCATCTGACACTGGAGTCCACAGCCTTCAGAGCTTCAAAAACTAGAGTCTTGAATTAAGTGGACGACTCTGTTCCATGAAAAACCCTGGGCTAAGGGTAGCTCCATCTGAGGGTAGATGCTGAGGATATCAGTGAGAAGTCTTCAAGTATTTCATATCTAAGGGGAGTCTTAGTCAGGGATTTACTGCTGTGAACAGACACCACAACCAAGGCTACTCTTATAAGGACAACATTTAATTGGGACTGACTTACAGGTTCAGAGGTTCAGTTCATTAACATCAAGGCAGGAACAAGGCATCAGCCAGGCAGGCATGGTGTGGGAGGAGCTGAGAGTTCTATGACCAAGCCAGCTCAGCCAGTCAATAGGGTCTCCAGGGAGGGAGCGAGGATTGAAAAGAAAAAGACAATTAGACAACACTATAGTTTGACTCCAGCCAGTGCTGAGGCTGAAGCCCATTTGTTCTTTTCCAGTTTGCTTTTATATCATTCTGTGTATATACAAAGAATATGGTCAGTTCTAAGGCATAAACAAAGTAGTCAAGGAACGAACAAAGTATAAACAAAGGTCCCATGATTACTATATTCAGGGTCTTAACAAGACCCATCAAATTACAAAGAACACAGTCCTTAGCTGTATTCATCTTGAGCCTACTTTCTTTTCTTAGCCCAAAGTCAAATTCCTGCATCTGAAGGCAACACCAAGAGCTCTCTACAGTTCTACATCTCCATCTGAAGGCTGCTAGGAGAAGACTCACTTCCAAGCAGCTAGGACGAGGGTCTTAAATCCCACGCCCACAGTGACACTCCCACTCCAACAAGGACACACCTCTTAATAGTACCACTCCCTGGGCCAAGCATATACAAACCATCACAGGGACTAACCAAGTTTACATGTCTATGATCGGAGTGACCTCTTGTCCCTTTCTACACCACTGTGAGAGAGACTCTTTGTCAATGGCATGAAAAATGAAGAAACATTCTTGGGAGAAAATTATTTAGCCATAATAATTTTTTTATAATAAACTAGCATAAAACAGAAATGTAGGTTTAGATTTTTCAAAACATACTTTAATTATTTTTTTTTTTTTTACTCTTCTAGCCCACCACCCAAAAGAGGTATGCCAAAAGAAAGATTGATAGGAAACAGGAGTTGTAGACCTGTTTAGAAATAGTTCTTTGGGATGATTCCAATCTTCATTGTCAGCAGTCCAGTCCACTAGCAAAACACCAAACATGCGTCAGCAGCAGCAGCTCAATCCAAAATAAACCTTGAGGCTCCACTGATCTGCACTTGTCCACAGAAGTGGCAAGAAGCAGCCAGAATATCACCAGAAGTTTTCTGATGCATTTCTGTATAAAGTCAGGACAAGTGAAGATCAGTGAAGAAAGCAAAGCATACCAATGCAAGAATCAGTAAAGACCAGTGTCAGCGAAGCCCAATGAAGACCAGCAAAGAGTTGCAAGGCAAACCAATACCACACAGCATCTTTCACTTGGTGTTCTTCCCAAACACCAAGTGTCCACTCCAGCAAAATACCACATGCCATTTCACCAGGAGCTTTCAGAAAAACACCATATGTCTATTCTCAGCAAAACAGCCCCTCATAAAACTGTTTCCAGATATATATCACATGACACAACTGAGTCTCCTACAAAACCAGAAATTCCCACTTTATGGAAATCCAAGAAGAGACTAGGATCTGAATCAAATACATAGACAACCCTCAGTATTTATGGAGAACTGAATTCAGGAGCTCTGCATACCCCCAAGGCTGTGGAAACTCAGTAATACTAATGCACATGCAGTGAGAAATAATGGCAGGAGGTCACATTGTCTGTGTGTCTCCGTGGCTGTAATCCATTTCTCAATAGTTTAATTTTGTTGTTTTGTTCTTGAGACAGGGCTTCGCTGTGTTGCCCTGACTATCCTGGAAGTCTGCAGACCAGGCTGATCTCAAACTCACAGAGATGCACCTGCTCTGTGCCGGAATTAAAGGCATTCGCCACCACCGCAGGGCTCTAAATAGTTTTGATCTGCAGATTGAGCAGCTTCCTCATCAATGCCAACTGTCTAGCCCACTTCTGTAGCCTCTTTAGCCTGTATCATCTTGTCACCTGTCTATATGCACACAGACACATAGATGCACTTACCATGAGCCTTCTGATGTGAGAGCTCCTGTTAACAATTAAGGCGAGAATAAGCGAACTCTCGTTCTCTCAGGAAGCTACCGAGGTAGGAGGAGTAGATGACAACTTGCTGTCACTGAAACCCTGACATTTTGTGGATCGTTATTCAGTTGGTTCTGATAAGGTTGAAGGACATAAACTTGTTCACTTGTTTCTGGCATAGTGTGCTCCCTCATAGCCGCGTGCAGATCCACCAACATGAGGAGGGGCTAACAACCATCTGGTTTCCTGCATCCTGAGATGCATAGCTTTTTTTTTTTTTTTTTTTTTTTTTTTTTTTTTTTTTTTTTTTTTTTTTTTTTTTTTTTCTTGCTTACTTTTAACTACTTTTCTTTCTTCCAGGCCCTCAGAACGACACTCTGAGCTTCTTGGCTCTTCTCGGAAGCTCTTGCTCCCTCCCCAGTGGGGCTGCTGTCCGCCCTGTGGTGCTGACCTGTGCTGACCTTCGCTGATTCATACACTTGACTCCTCCCTTCCTCCTCTCCAGCTCCCTTTCCAGGCAGTGGCCAAGATTTCCATCTTGAATGACATATTCTGTTTTATTTTCTATGTTTTTCAACATATGTTTAGATTTTTTATTCTGTGTGTTTGGGTGTTTTACCTGCATGGAGGTCTGTGCACAACTCACAAGCCTGGTGCACATGTAGGCCAAGGAAGGATATGACAGACAAAGGAGCTAGACTTATGACTTAGTTGTCAGCTGCTGTGTGGTACTGGGAATCAGCCCTGGGTCCTCTGGAAGAACAAACAGTACTTGTAACTACTGAGTCATCTATGGGGTACCGTTCTTTTTCTTTTGCTGACAGCGCCTCACTATGTGGCCCTGGCTGGCCTTGAACTTGCTATGGAGACCAGTCCTACCTTGAGCTTACAAAAATGTGCCTGCTGGTGTTGAGTGCTGGCATTAAGTGGGTGTATCATCACCTCAGGCAAGCTCCCATATTTAATTTCCAGCACTGAAGAAATATCCAGAACCCAAAGAAATCTAATGGAAAACAAAATATGGCTACACTTTGGAATCATTCAGACATTTGTTCAAAGGAACGACGCTTGAGCCCATACACACATTCTGACTGAATTGTTCTGGAAGGAAATGCAAGCATGGGTAACTTTCAAGCCTCTCAGGTGCTACTGCAAGGTGATTGTCATGCTCAATGTTGTCAGCTGGAAACTGTCTAGAGTCTTCTAGGTGACAGGCCACAGACACAGACTTATGGAAATACTGTCTAGCTCCTGTGTCTGTCATCCTGGGTCAGCCCTGTGAGGGCTCCCCTGAGTGGGGGTAGCCTCAGACAATGTCTGGAGATATTATCTTGGTCACTTAGTACATGTGACAAGACCCATCTTCAGTGTGGGTGGGACCATTCCCTGGCCAGGACTTTCTGGACTGTGCAGTGGAGAAAGTACATGGAGGGTTGTGTGGACTGGGGATGTGATGTGAGCAGCTGCCTTAAGCTCCTGCAACCGTGGCCTCCCCAGCAGCACGGCCTCTACCTACAGGGTTTCTCTAAGTAATCTTGGTTGTCTCAGTAGACCAGCCTGGCCTTGAACTCAGAGATTAGCCTGCCTTCACCTCCTGATTGCTGGGATTAAAGGTGTGTGCCAACCACTGCCTGGTGTGTGTTTGATTTTTGTTATTCCTAGTATTTTATGCTCATTTTGCAGCCCTGACTGACATGGAACATAAAGAGATCCACCTGCCTTTGCCTCCTGACTGAGTCCTAGGAGTGAACTATGGAGGCACTCAGCTTCATTTTGTTGTGTTTGGAGCAGATCATACTGTAACACAGGCTGTTCTTGGATTCCCCACAGTCCAGGCTGCCCTTGAACTCCTGACCCTCCTCCCACCCCTTCCCCAGTGCTGAGATGCCAGATGCTACAGCCACACCTAGCTGAAGTGTATCAGTTACCTTGTTTGGTTTTGTTTAATAAGTCTCGAGTTGAGTGCATCTATCCTCATGGCTAAGGTACTACAGGAAGAATGTTGTGGCTTTTTAGTCTAGCATGTAGGAGGCGGGATGGTGCAGTTCTCACAGCCGACATGGTAACTTGGAGAGAGGGAGGGATCACAGGGCCTCAGACCCCACAACAAGAATTAGAATCTGTATCAGAGCCTCGGAGTTGTAGGACTCACGGAGCAGACTTGAAACAAGAGTGGGATGAAGGTTTATTCAAAAAACCAAGTAGCTCTGTGCCTGCCTGCTCCTTAGTCTCACCAGAGGAGGTCAGTAGCCAGTAGCCAGACTAAACTTCCTTTCCCCTTATAAGGTCATGGGCAGCAGCACCTGGAATTCCTTCTCATGCAAATGAGGCATCCTGACCCTGGCCAATGACGTAAGCTCACTCAGTAGCCCCTACTCATCCTCCAAAGGCCTAAATAGGCTTTGTTCTCCCAACAAATGGAGCCAATTCTCCAAAGCTTTCCCCCACTGTGTGTTCTTTGGCCACACACTCAACACAGAACAAGATCCTGCCTGTACCCACCCGCAGGGCTAAGCTTCCCTCTCTCTGTCAAGCCTGGTGTACAATGGGCCTGACTACCCCAGGGGAGAAGAGACAGAGCAGCATTACAGTAATGGTTCTGCTGGGCTGGAGAAATAGCTGACTAAGACTTATGACTTCTACCAAAGGGAGGCAGCAGGTGAAGGGGATAGTCCATGGTCAGTTCAGGAATTAGCTTCCCTCCTTATCTGTGATCCAGACCCCACTGCCTTAGTGTCCGAGAAGGAACTGGATGGAGCCTGTCTTATTTCTACAGTTCACAAGGTGTTGATTTTCTTTTTTGCTCAGAAGTGATTCTCACTGACATGCTCCAATGGCAAGAAGAAACAGAGAGGTCACAGCACCCAGGTCATCTGGAAGATAAGGGAAATCTCCCAAGGGCAGAGTGGCCATGTCTGTAATAGGGGCAGGAAGGAAGGCATTAGGATGGCTCCTGGAAACATAGTTGCCTTAGGCCTGCCTAGCTTCTTCAGGCCTATCTCAGGCAACTCTTTTATAATTAAGAATACTAAAGATGTAGGAGGTGGTTTGGTCTGGGAAGTAGAGATCCCCTCTGTAAACATGCAGCAAGAGGCCTTAGTCAACAGCCGGGATCGCCTGGTTGATCAGGACCTGTGGTGGAACTCACTACTTAGCCGCTGGAGTCACTTCTAGTTAACAAATAACAGACTTTGTAACCACTATTCCCCCACACAAGCCTTTGCTCCTGAAGTCGGGGGAGGAGCAATGAGGGAACATCATTTGTTTCTTTAGAGGTTTTTTTTTTTTTTTTTTTTTTTTTTTCCTGTCAAAAGGATTCCATCATTTTCATTTTAGAATGAAAATCTGAGGCCAAGAATCAGGAGAGGGATTTCTTTCTTAAGTCTGTATGGTTTATCAGAAGTCTGCCCGGCTGCCTGATTTCAAGTCTAACAATAACTGTGCTAACAGTTGCAGCAGAGACACATGAAACTCTGTGCAGATTTTTGTCAAAGGGTGTTAGTATTCTGTCTAAACTCCACCTCCACAGTTACCTGGCAACAGCCAGGTAGGCCTGGTCCACTATAAAAGGGGCTGCTTGCCCTCTCCTCTCTCTCTTACTCTCTTACTCTTAATCTCTTACCCTCCTACCCTCTTGCCTCTCTGTCCCCTCTCCCCTCCTCTTCCTCTCTCTCAGCGTGGTCATGGCCGGCCTCTACTTCTCCTCTTCTCTCTTCTTTCATCTTCTTCCCCCCACCTTTGCCCTATCTCCTGAATAAACCTCCCCCCCTTAGAGCCGTGTGGTCTGGAGCGGTCTGTTTGTGTCGTCTGAGCTAACAACTAACAAAGGGACCTTTGATTCTTTTTGTTTGTTTGTTTTTTGAGACAGGGTTTCTCAGTGTAGTCCTGGCTGTCCTGGAACTCACTCTGTAGACCAGGCTGGCCTCGAACTCAGAAATCCGCCTGCCTCTGCCTCCCAAGTGCTGGGATTAAAGGGAGCCACCACTGCCCAGCGGGACCTTTGATTCTTACATTAAGTCCTTAATGCAATAACAACATGAGACCCTTTCCCCCATCGCCAAAGGGAAACAAAGCATACCTCCATGCCAACCAGACCATGAAAGAAAGCCATTGGAAGGAGGGAATAAAGATAAAATGAAAATAAATAAATTAACTGTATGGAAAAGTCAATTCCACAGAAAGCTGGTTTTTGACAGACCATTAATATTGACTTTTTTTTTTTTTTTTTTTTTTTTGGTGTTTTTTTGAGACAGGGTTTCTCTGTGTAGTCCTGGCTGTCCTGGAACTCACTCTGTACACCAGGCTGGCCTCGAACTCAGAAATCCGCCTGCCTCTGTCTCCCAAGTGCTGGGACTAAAGGTGTGCGCCACCACTGCCCAGCCTAATATTGACATTTTTAAGTAGATTGCCTTTATAAGGAAACGGATTAAATATTAGTGAAAGTAGGAGTGAAATTTGAGACACTGCTATCCATGTTTCAGAATAACAAAAATTCCATGAGTAACAAAATGTATGATGTGTGTGTCACATTTGTAATACATGTCTACTGTTGCAAGGTCAGAAAATATTTCTTCAGGTGGTACGAACTTGTCTGTAGAGAATCCTAAAGTTTCTACACGTTGTGAGACCAGTAAGCCAAATCTGCAAAAACCCAACAAACTGCACATGCACTCATGAGTTCTATTTCTCTGCACCGATATTAACCATGAACAATTAGATTGCAGTTTTTGTCACACACATAAGGACAGAAGTAGCATGGTGGTCAGTTACAAGGGTCTTGAGGGAACAGAACAGATTCGGAACCTTTGTAAACAGCCAGTATTCCCATTCACACAACTACATGAGTGTGCTTGATGTCAATGAGCTCTCTGCTTCAAAATGACTAAAATGGTCAGGTTTAGGAATGTGTTTTACCGTGACAAAAACTGTTAGGACAAGACAAGACCTTGGGCAAGGTCTCACCTTAAAGGGCAGCCTTGGGTGGGAAACTCAGCCAACTCCCTCTTCTCACCCACGGATTTACATTTGTGGACAAAAACCTCTGCAGACCATAACCGTCCAAAAGCCTTTTACGTCTCCAGGGAAAGGTGTCCTGTCCAGTTTCCCTGCCAGTATTCCACCTTCACACAGATGACTGGGGTCTAGCAGCACTGGCATTTAATATGAAAAACAATTTGAGCGTGTGAGAGAGCGTGTTTAGTGCTCGCCAATCAGCTCACCATTTTAACGGAAGACCGAGCACCCACAGCTTTTGGTGTGTAGGGAGTGCCTGAACTCTGTTCCTTCCGGAGCCTGAGGGTGTGGTTTGTATTTGAATCACAACCAAAGCCCTTCTTAGCCCCTTTGCAATTCAGATCCCTATACTGAGTTCTGTTCCTATGCTGCTGTCTTTTATACAATCATTGCCTCACTGTGTCTGGATGGGACTGACCTGCGTTTTATTTCGGGATTGCAAGTGTCTGTCACCATGCTGCCTGTCTCCGTGTCTGCACTAATCATTATCTCCTTTCAACCTTTATCCACTTAGCACACAAGTGAGCAAGGCAACCTCCAGTCTGCAGTGGAGGAAGAGAGGAGAGGTCACACAGGGATCAAGAACAAGGAGATGGGGTTACTCTTCCTGGAACTGAAGGAGTTGGACACCTCACACTGATACTCCCCTGCATCCTTCAGCCTGAGGGGAGCTATGCTGAGTCTGCGCTTTTCAGGTGATAGGACCATCCTCTTGTTGAAATCCAGGGGCTTGTTATTGAAGGTCCAAGTGATGTCAGCTCCAGTGTCAGGTGACACGCACTTGAAGGTTGCAGACTTCTGTCTTTCCACTAAAATGCTCTTGACCTGGAGGTAGGGCTGTCTCAAAATCTCTGTGTGTAAACAGAAGAGAACAAAGGAGATTCATCTCCAAAGATCTCAGACAGCCCCTCTCTGCTCCAAGGCACTTAATAAGGCCTTCTCATGGGGATTCAGAGCTGAGGGTACAGCCAGCGTCTTGTGCTTGCTATAGCCACCCATGGCCTGTACCAACTCACTCAGCTGCTGTGTTCCCTGGGTCTCTGTTTCCCTAGAATAGGATACGTGGTGAATGATAGTTGCCATGTCTGTGAGGTTCTTAAGAACAAGAGCCTGACCTTAGAACAGGGGAGCTGTCCAAATCATGGGAGTCTATTACCCTTTGCCTAGCTATGAGATTTCCCTGGGCTGGACCCATGATGATAATCTGTTCCCATGAGAACATCTTGCTGATGGCCTGGGCACCTGTCCAGCTCTGCTCTGTATGCTCAGTCTCAGCAGAAGGAGATGCCAAGGTTGGGGAGACTCGGGGGACCCAGCTTATATGTGGCTGCCATGGCAGTGGGCTGGGTGCTTACACAATACAATAAAGCTTTGTTCCATCTTAGCTCTAATAGAAAGTCCAATTCCAGCCCTGAAGAGGATGTCCCCAGGGTCACCTGGAGTAGAGTCTGGGACAAGGACTGGAGGCAGGGCTTCCTGGTGCTCACGTCTGTGTGAGAATCCCATGTTTTCCTAATCCATGCCCTGCTGGAGTTCCTCAGGGTCTACCCCAGGGCCGTGTTTGACCCTGTTCATAGTGAGAGCTCTGTAGGTGTTAACTGAGTCTAATATTCCTTTGCTGAGTTGCCCAGCACACGTCCTGCTTTCTGCATGATGGGTTTGGTGACGAAGTTTAATCTATTGCAGGTTAACTCCCCCATGGGTGTCCCGCACTAAATACAGAATAAGCCTGAAATTCCTGTGTGTTGGAATCATCCCACCCAGCACCTACAGGTTCCAGAGAGTCACTTACTGAACACTTGGAGGTGGACATGTGCTATTTCACACTGATAATATGTATCAAAGCTTTCTAGGGTGTAGATCCCTGTGTCTTCCTGGGTGACGTTCTGGAGCAGCAGGGATCCATTGGTGTAAATACTCTCCCTGCCACTGTATTTTCGCCCCCACTTAAGCGACTGAGAGGCTGTTTCATAATGTGCAATTTTAAATTCTTCAAAAGCACGTTTCCCCTTGTACCAGAAAAAGGCCTGGGGCTTCTCCGACTGATTATCAGCTCGTATAAGAACATTTCCCCCTTCGGGAAGAGTGGGAGGCAGAGCCTCAATAGATAGGTGGGCCATGGAGGCGTTTGAGCTCCAGCAGGCTAGCAGAAAACCTGGAAGGAAAGAGAAAACCCCTGTCAGTACTGGGGCCACGTGTCCTGTGGATGTGTGATCTCCACTCAGCCTAGGTGTGTGGGTGGGGTAAGCCCACCCTACTTGGTGCAATGAGGTGACATAAACCCCATCCCCACAGTGCCTCTGGGGCTGTGTCCTCTGCATAGACCTCTCTCCTCAGGGGTCTGCATAGCTCCCCACACCCCACTGTCATCACATCCCTGGTCACTCTCAAGAGTATTTTGGGGCTGAGAGTGATTTCTCTGACTTCCTCCTCTGGAGACCCCAGCTCATACATTCCTCCAGAAGGCTCTGTTCCCCTTGGGTTTGCTGTCGACTCCCGACTGTACCTCTTAGAAGCCTTTGCTCTTCTGTCTTCCAGTCCATTAGAACAAAGGCCTGTTAGGACTGGAGAGATGGCTCAGTAGTTAAGAGCACGGGTTGCTCTTCCCAAGGACCTGGGTTCAATTCCCAGCACCCACATGGCTTCTTACAGCTGTCTGTAATTCCAGTCTCATGGGATCTAATGACCTCTTCTAACCTTCTCCAGCATGGAGTGCTAGACATACACACAGGCAGAAGGCCATACACATAAAATAAATGAAATCTCATAACAAAGGCTCTGTGAAGATGCTCGTTGTGAGAGGCCTCATGCCTGGGACAGGCTTGAATACCTGTAGATGAGTGAATGAAGGATAAATGAGTGTATCCAGGACCTGGGTGCCCAGGTTTGTTCGTTTGTTTTTACAAACTCCTCAGTTTCAGAGCTAATGAGAGTGTTTGAGGGGGGCAGGCGGGTAGGGTTCTGATGCTAAGGTTCTCTTCTCCAATTGGTCCTTGATCTATCCGTAAAGATGCCCGGGGCCAATTGCTGGGTGGAAGGAAATAGGACTTTTGGGTCCTTTGCCGGAAGGCTAAGAGATGCAGGAAAGGAGAAAGATTTTTGCCATGCTTTGGACAGAGAAAAGGGCCAGCCATGTGAGATCTCAGAAGGAGCGGCCATAGGTCACTTGTTTCCCCAGGCAGGAGATTAGAAATGCAAATAAGCAGAGGGCAGTTGTGGTTGCTGAACAAGAGAAGGTAACTGAGCAACTAAAGTTGAGGGCAGATTTAGGGTGCAGAGCTGGGAGTGAAAAGAAGGGCGTGAGATAGCTGAGGAAGGCTTAGTTAGAAGAGCCCAGTAATTGAGCCAATAAGGCAGGTTGAAAAATAAGCTAATGTGTGTGTGTTTCATCCTCAGATCCGAGGGATCCTGGGCAGGGCTGGTAGCACGGTCCATCTGAAGCTTAAAGTGGAGGAGCAGAAACTACAATTACAATGTTTAATACCCTGGGCTGATTAACAATTTTCCCACTTATTTGTATATTTGCTGTGTGGGGGGGGGAGGGGGTCTGTGTATGTGTATCTCTGTGTGTCTATGCATATGTTTGTGTGTGAGTGGGTGGGTCTCTGTGTGTCAGTGTATGTGTTTGTGTGTCTCTCTCTGTGTGTCTATATGTATGTGTGTGTATGTATTTCTGTGTGTGTATTTGTGGGTGGTGTCTTTGCGGGTTTATGTGTCTGTGTGTATTTATGTGGGATCTGTGTGTTTCTGTGTGCCTATGTGTTCATGCCTATGTGCCTGTCTATGTATGTGTGCTTATGTTTATGTGTGTATGTATCTGTGTGTGTGTCTATGTGTATGTGTCTATGTGTTTGTCTATGTGTGTGTGTGTAAATGAGTCTATGTGTATGTGGGTTTCTGTGGGTCCATGTGTTTCTGTGTGTGTTTGTGTGTGTATATGTGTGTGTATGCGTGTACGTGTGTGTGTGTTTGACATGAAATGTCACAAAGCCTAATTGGAATTCCAGATCCTGTCCACTACTTGGCAGAAGCCACCCTACAAGATGGGAGACGCTGAGTTCTCCTGACAGCAGAAAATGGAGCCAACTTAGTCTTTTTCTCCAGGAAGAATGCTGTTTTGTGTGGACCACTTGGACCAGGGCAGATAAGGAATATTCAGACAGGAAGCATGAGAGCCATGGAAGGGATGACAGGGAAACTCTCCATGGACTCCCTGGCTCACACTGTGATGAACCTTCTAACACACATCTGAATCTTTACATCCATGGGGCTCTGCCAAATTCAGATGTGAACCAGGTCATCAAATGTGGCCCAACAGGCTACCTAGACACCTGTCTAACACTCTCCTCATGTGACAGTACTGTTACCAGTCCCTCACCCAGAAACCTACCATCCACTGAAGAACACAAATGCTGTCCAGATTCTATCTATAAACTAGAAGAATGTGTGTCCACCCCTCTAAGGTTGTCTTCTGGGGAAGGCAGCTTAGCTGCCCTCCTCTGCACCTCTCCACACCCTCCAGGTTTTCTCTCCTGAGTGTTTTAATACAGCACCACTGCCTTCCTAGATAGTGTGATCTTTTCCATGCTGTACTATATCACACGCCTTGAGATGGTCTAAAAATCCTGTGGCCTCGAGGAAAGATCTTTATCTGTGTGCACCATCACACGTCAGACCTCTATTCTGTTGACACAAAAGCACAGCTCTCACATCTTCAGGGGACAAGATTTACTCCAAATCCCGTGTTCTAAGGTGGAAGCAGTTTGTCATGACCTTCTTTTACAGTAATGTAGCAAAGAAAATCTCAAATCAAGGTCTTTTTCAAGGACATTCGTCAACATGAAGTAGGTAATTATAAGGAAGCTGAGGGATCTCAGTTCTAAGAATCAGATACCATCCAACAGCTCTTAGCCTCTGGCTGGTGAAATCTAGGGTTCTATTAAGTTAATACATCCCAAGAGGATTTTAGTCTGTTAGTTCCCAGGATGCTAGGTCTGACACAAGTGGGCAATGAGAGGATGCTTAGGGAGCTAAACTGCAGTTAGACTCTGGACCTGCAACATTCCAACCTCTGTTCTTCATTGTAGCTATGGTCAGTCCATCCAGCTTTGCAAACACAGCCTCCCTCTAGGAATCCCCTGCACGGTGCCTCCTTTGCCCAAGCTCCACATTTATGCATGGGGCTACACATTTGTGATGGTTTGTATGTGCTTGGCCCAAGGAGCTGCACTATTAGGAAGTGTGGCCTTGTTGGAGTGGGTGTGTCACTGTGGGTGTGGGCTATAAGACCCTCATCCTAGCTGCCTGGAAGCCAGTATTCTGTTAGCAGCCTTCAGATGAAGATGTAGAACTTTCAGCTCTTCCTGTACCATGCCTGCCTGGATGCTACCATGTTCCTGCCTTTTTGATAATGGACTGAACAGAGGTTCAGTCTGTAAGCCTGTAACCTGTAAGCCAGCCTCAATTAAATGTTGTCCTTATAAGAGTTGCCTCGGTCATGGTGTCTGTTCACAGCAGTAAAACCCTAACTAAGACAATATTAGAACACAATGTCCCTGATTAGCTACATGGTTCCTAGGAACTGATGCAGACAAGCATGGATAGCAGCAGGACAGCAGCCTTCAGGAGAGAGAAGGAGCTGGTAAAGGCATTAAGGAACACACATCCTGGATCTATGAAAACCTTTTGTTCTCAGGGTCCATATCTCACTTCTTGTATTTCTTCTTCTCCATCTCACAGAACTTTTCCATAGGATGAAGCTACATCAGTATGGCAGTATCTCTTATATTCTACAAGACTGGAATTTATGTTAGACTCAAGTTAGTAATATACCTTGAGGTCACTTAAGACTTATTAGCAGTTCTCAACCTGTGAGTCCTGACCCCCTTCCAGCTTGCATATCAAATATCCTGCAAATGAGATGTTTACATTATGACTCATAACAGTAGCAAAATTACAGTTATGATGTAGCAACAAAGTAATTTCATGATTGAGGGTCACCATAAAATGAAGAACTGTATTAGAGGGTCACAACATTCAGAAGGTTGAGCACCTCTGCTTGAGACTGATAGCCTACTGTGCGTTCAGTCTGTTTGTTTAACTTGTCTTTAAGAGAATAACTTAATGGGGCTGGAGAGATGGCTCAGTAGTTAAGAGCACTGAGTGCTCTTCCAGAGGTCCTGTGTTCAATCCTCAGCAGCCACATGGTGGCTCACAACCATCTGTAATGGGATCCGATGCCTTCTTCTGGTGTGTCTGAAGACAGAGACAGTGTGCCTACATATATAAAATAAATAATTTTTTTTTTTGGTTTTTTTGAGACAGGGTTTCTCTGTACAGCCTTGACTGTCCTGGAACTCAGTAGACCAGGCTGGCCTCGAACTCAGAAATCCGCCTGTCTCTGCCTCCCAAGTGCTAGGATTAAAGGCGTGTGCCACCACAGCCCGGCAATAATTTTTTAAAAAAGGATCTAGATACAATTCTCCTGTGCTTACAATTTTACCAACTGTGGGAAATATCCAACCATCCTAGAGGGTTTTAGAAAATCTGCCATCACTTTGCATTATTTTTTCTTTGTCCAGTGTGATCTTATAGCTATGAGCATCAGTGCATGAAGATGGACCAGCCTGAGCCCCCAGGAATGTCAGTCCTGAGGGGACAGAGGCATAAAGAACTCTACTGTCAGCTTTAGGGACCTCGACTCAGGACAAATCAGGCTTTAGGCTTCAGTGCGAAAGGGAATTTTAGGATGGGCTGGAGAAATAAAGATATTTTTATGTAGCTCATATCATGAGCTAAACTAAAAAACTAAAGTAAAACAAAACAAAAAAGAAGAGCAGTCCATGGTACGTCTGTCTGTGTGAGGGGCCTGCCGAGGATGAGAGCTTTCTGCACTGGAGACATTTCACACAACATGGACTCTCTCTCTCTTTGTTTTTGACTTTTATTTTTAAATGGGCCATGATGTCTTTTTCCTTTGATATCGAATTTTGCTGTTTGGAGATTCAGGAGGAGGCAGTGTCAGAGAGGAGAGCAGGGAAGTGGACTTGGAACCTATCATAGTTCTGACATGACACCACTTTTAAAAAATTGATTTTGTCAGTTGATGGTAACATATCCTTTAATCCCAACAGAGGCAGAAGCAGGTGGATCTCTGTGAGTTTGAGGCCAGCCTGGTCTACAGAGTGAGTTCCAGGTCAGCCAGGGCTACACAGAGAAACCCTGTCTCTGAAAAACCAAAGTAAAAGAAAATGATTTCATACAAAAATGATTTCATACTTATTTTTAGTATCTGCTTGGACCTCACATGCAGTTTTTATAGTTCTTGCTAATTTTTTAATTTCCTATTTTATAATGTTATGTCATTAATATTGTACCAAAAGCAGGCTGCCTATTTGTAACTTTTAAAACATTTTTAATTGCCAATGACTGTTGACTGATTGCACTAAATCAACCAATTTACAGGTAGTCAATGTCCCCATTGAGGGACTCAGATTTTACTATTTTGCTTTATTCTTTTAAGGTCCTATTTCACACATTGTTTTAAATGACCCCTATCCCTTGGGTATATTTCATAAACACATCCCTTTCTCCCAAGATTTTTTCCACAATGTCCTCTTGTCCAGAGATCCTGAGTGATTCCAATGTGCAGCATCAATGGTCCGGTCCCCCTTCTGCACCCTGGAATGGCTCCAATCCACAAAGCCTGCCCCCTCTGTTTGCAGGCTCACATGTACCCTACTTCCCCCAATCTCTGGTAAGAAGTACCCCCATGACCATAGAGGCCCCTCTCTGGACTCCAGCTGTCAGTACACAGGAAAAATACAACAGGTAATGTCAGTTTGAATAAAGTATAACACAGCTCTCTGAGCCTTGATACTTCCTGTCCCCAAAGCTTCCAGCTGCACAGCCCCCGTCCCCCTGTCCCTCCTCTGTGTCCTCTCCCCTCAGGATTCAGGAAGAAAGTGAGTCTCTTTTCAGGGTCTCTTGTCCTCTGAGGTCCCCTCCTCCCAGCCACTGTCAGGGCTTGTCTCACCTGTGAGCAGGAGCCCCTTGAAGAAAAGGAAAGGAGGGGACGCCATGGTCTCTGTGCCTGCTTGCCTCATCTCCAGCTTTGCCTCACACCAGTGCTGCTCTTATTCCTTCCCACCTGAGCCGTGGGAGCCCCTCCCAGGGTCACAGGACTGTGGGTCATGTTGTATCTCGTCCCATGCCTACTGCTTCGCATCCTTCCAGGGATGGCCCATCATCCATGGAACTCAAGGCTGAAACCAGGAGGCAGGAACTGAAGCCAAGTCCATGGAGGAATTATGCTTATGACTTACTTCCCGGCTCATGTGCACCAACATTTCTTAAACAGTCTAGGCTCAACTGCCTATGGACGAGAGGTCCACAGGGGCCTGTGCCCTCCTACATCAATCGGTAATCACAAGAATGCTCGACAGACATGCCCTCAGGCCAGTCTGATAGAGTCTTCCCAGGACTGTCACCTTTAGAAGTGTCTGTCTTTAAAAATATGTGTCATACCATAAAAATTTTATATCTCAGGGTGGGAGAGATGGCTCAGCAGTTGAGAGCACTGGCTACTCTTTCAGAGAATCCAAGTTCAATCCTCAGCACCCACCTGGCAGCTCACAAGTGTCTGTGAATCCAGTTCCGTGGGATCAAACACCCTTAAGCAGATTTACAGGCAGCCAGGCAAAGCGGCACTACATATAAAATTTTAAATGTTCTATAGGAGCCAGGCAGTGGTCACACCACATCTTTAATCCAAGCACTTGGGAGGCAGAGGCAGGCAGATCTCTGAGTTTGAGACCAGCCTGGTCTACAGAATGCGTTCCAGGATAACCAGAGCGACCCAGAGAAACTCTGTCTCAATCCCCGCCATACAGACACCTCAAAAGTTCTTTATCTCATTTCAATATTCAGTATCTTAACTGTTGGCTCTTTTAGAATTAAAACAAGCTATTACATTCTATTCCGAGTCATAAATACAATTACATTTATGCAAAACCAAAGTCCATGAGTATAGCTCAGATCCTACAGCTCTGTGGCTCTCATGTGGGACTCAATTATGATGTCCTGGGTGCCACAGTACACTGGGAGTCCCCATCTCCATGTTTACCTTCTGCAACCCATACAGCTTGCCTCCTTGGCTCAGGCTAGCCCCCTTCCACACCCATTGTCCTTAGTATTTATCTCATGGTCCTGACATCTCCAAAAAGCCGGAGTCTTCACTGCAACTGAGATGTCACTTTCACCAATGGCCTTCTTGCCTCTCTTCTAGAAAATTCTGACCAAAATGAGTTTGGGAGGTAAAGGATCCATTCCACCTTACATTCCATCACTGAGGGAGGCGGGAGGCTGGGGCAGAATCTGCAGGTGAGAAAATGCTTTGATAAATGATTTTAGATGTCACTATGTTTCTTTTCTTTTCTTTCTTTTTCTTTTCTTATTTTTTTTTTTTTTTTAGTTTAATGTATTTTAATAGTAAACTTCCAGGAGTTATACAGAAAGCAGACAACATTAAAAACACATTCTTACATGTTGGACAACTCAGTTAGAAAAGTATAATGAAAGGATGAAACTACTGCATGATAAAAATGCTACAAATACCATTTAGTGGCCCTCAATAAGAAATTTACTTTTTTAAAAAAATCCAAATGCTGGCATGTCTAGAAAATTTTAACAGGCTTATTTATAATCGTTATAAAGTTGAACTGCTCAAATGTGTTCACTGAAACATTCTGCTAGAATTAATGCTTTACATCTTGCATTTGTATTAAAAATTTACACACAAATGAATGTGGAGAAACTGCCAATATCTGACTATGTCCTCTATGTTTCCACTCGAAATCATATACTTAGGTGCCTTTGACCCCATAGAAAAAATATTTAATATTCAGAACTACTGATAACTGGAGAGTGGATCTAATGCTTTGATTCAATCAGGAATCTGCATGTCCAGACATTAAAGATCCTTGTCTCTAATTGGTTTTTGATCGATTGATGTTTTTGATCAATCAATGAGAATGCAAGTGGCCAATGGCTGGGCAAAGGGAGAAGGGGCTAGACCCTTAGAATTGTGCAGGCTAGGATGCAGGGGAGAGGAGAAGGAGAACCACCATGACTTGGGGGAGAGAGATGGATCAGATTTAGAGCTGCAAAGGGAAGATCATCCAAAATGTAGGTGTACAGGGAAAGCAGACCCTGGAAGAACCAGAAGCATCTTGGGCAGCAAAGACCAATGGGCCCCACATAAGGTAACAGGGTAGCAAAGTTTTGGGTGTTTTGTTTTCGTTTGTTTTGTTTTTTGTTGTTGTTGTTGTTGTTGTTGTTGTTGAGACAGGGTTTCTCTGTGTAGCCCTGGCTGTCCTGGAACTCACTCTGTAGACCAGGCTGGCCTCGGCTCAGAAATCCACCTGCCTCTGCCTCCCAAATGCTGGGATTAACAGGGTAGCAAAGTTAAAAGTAGAGTTAGAAGGTGTTGAGCCAGGAGTACCAGAGGGAAAAGCATGCTAGCTGTTGGAGGCTTAGAACTACCAAGGCTTTGAGTAGCCAATGTGTCTTAAAAATCAGCTAATGTGTGTCTTTCGTTCAGGGATCCAAAGAGCTCAACCCACCAGGAGCATGAAGAGGAGAAGCTAAAAACTCCAAGCAACATATAGCTCGCAATGTGGTAGGCTAGAACCTGTTATTAGAAATAATTAAGGAATTCTCTGATGGAATACACACGTGCAATGATGATATGGTTTAGGAGGAGGGAGAATTAGTTTCTCAGTGAGCTGAGTCAGGAATGGTGGCTCCCAGGAAGCCTTTGAAACTAGAACAAAGGATTTTCCCTGGGCCTTTTGAAAGGATTCTAGCTGCCTCTGAGAGCCTTAGCTGAGCCACTGGAGCCCCTGCAGTGCAAACTGGCTGGTTCCCTGACAGGTGCTAGGAGAGAGGCAATGAGAAGCAGACATTAAAAGCTGCCTGCCTCCAGTCAGCAAAAAATCATAGAGCTTTATAAAACTGATTTAATTGTTTTTAAGGATAGAAGAGTATATAATGGTAATTGCTTAAATATTCTTAAATATACACATATATTAAGCTCCATAGAAGGGAGAACATAGGAAGAGTAAATCAAAAACTGCTTTAAAGAAATTTAAAAGTCTTGCCAGGGCAAATTCTCAAATGGGTTTGCATAGGATTTCTGTGATTGCTTCTGTCTGGTATGACATAAATAGAGCCTGCAGATAGGCTTATACAGTAAGTGTATATAGATGTATAAAATACTGAGGCTTTTGAGCTTAAATTATAGGTCAAAAAGCAGGAGATGATGAAAAAGCACTGTTTCGGTGGTTAATATTTGTTTAGATTGTTTTAATTGCTTTGAGTTGCTTTAATTATCAAAATGTCTGTGGTTATGAGTTTGGTGGTTATATTAAAATTCCACTGGGAGAGTTGTCAATCTATACCTTTAATGATTTCCGGTTACTGGACCAAGGACATGCTATTTTGGGAGAGAGGCTCTGTATTTGTGTTGACAAGAAAGGAGAAAAGGCTTTGTACCCCTTCCAGAGTATGACAGGGGATCAGATATGATAGAGGAAAACCCCCTGAAGAACTCCAAAAAATTGAGAAAATCAAACAGGACAGGTAATGTGATCTGCTGCTTCCTTGACATAGGGACAGCCCAGTCATGGCGTAGACATAAGATGTCTCCAGCCAAAACTTCAGCTACAGTGAGACAATCAATGTTGTTGATTATGAAACCTTTAAGCTTCATCGTGCCACCATTCACACGGCATGAATGAAGACTTAATACAATTGGTTATTAATAAAATTTACTCATAAAAAAGACAATTGCCTTTTACCTGCTCGAATAAGGAGCAAAATTTCATCTTCAACTGATGTGTGCACCCTGCACAATTCATACAAATATCTTTCTTTCCTTCTTTCTTTCTTTCTTTTTTTCTTTTTTTTTCTTTTTTTTTTTTTTGGAAGACAGAGTTTCTCTGTGTAGCCCTGGCTGTCCTGAAACTCACTCTGTAGACCAGGCTGTCCTCGAACTCAGAAATCCACCTGCCTCTGCCTCCCAAGTGCTGGGATTAAAGGTGTGTGATACCACTGCCCGTCATACAAATATCTTAATGGTACTAAAATTTTGGTTGTGAGAAACATATATTACAGAATGTACAGCTTTGACAAGATTCATCCTCACAGATGCTGGACTGATGTTGTACAGAGACTTGCTTCCAAATCAGCTTCAAAAATTGCTGCTGTCATTTTTTTTAAAAGATTTATTTATTTTATTTATATGAGTACACTGTAGCTGTATTCAGATGCACCAGAAGAGGGTATCAGATCCCATTACAGATGGCTGTGAGCCACCATGTGGTTGCTGGGAATTGAACTCAGGACCTCTGGAAGAACAATCAGTGCTCTTAACCACTGAACCATCTCTCCAGCCCATGCTGCTGTCGTTATTAGTGGCCCATCTTATGCAGGTCTATAATGAAAAGGAGCAAGCTGAGCGGAAAAACCTGGTATGAAATGGAATAAAGAGAGTGGTGATGTCAGGGCATGGTCATGGTGTCTTTTCTCAGCAATAGAAACTCTAACACAGTTGGCTACAGAGGCCCCACCAGAGACCTCCCTGGAGAGCACCTTTCCCTCCTCTCAGGACAGGCTAGCTTAAGAGATGAGTGTTCCCAGGAATCATCCAAGGCCCTCCCTTATGCCTCCAGTACAGCCAGGAGCAGCCCCTCAGTACCCATGTCTTGTGATGATCTTAGTGCTTTGGGCCTCTATGCTCCTCCTTTGCCACTGAAGCACAGAGTCACATCTGAGCAAACAATGAAGACCTTGTGAACTGGGGAAATCAGACTTGCTCCATCTAGCTGGCTCCTTCTCTGAGGCTAGCCCAGTAGGTCTGGATGACAGACTGTGAGGGAAGCTAATTCCTGAGCTCATCACAGGCTGCCTCTGTCAACACCCAACCCCTCCCTCCTGCTAGAATTCACAAGCCTCAGTCTTATTTCCGTGCAGTGTTGCTCTTGTCTTGCTCCCAGCCCAGGGCCCCACTGACACTTCTGTAATGAGATAAGAGCCGACACTTTCCCTGGTTTTCTCATGGAAAAGTCTCTGGGGAGAAGGGTATTTGTGTTGTTCGACTCTGCTGGCTGGCTTCTATCTTTATTGAGACAAGGTCTCCATGTAGTCTGGTCTCTCATACCCCAGGCTGGCCTTGGGCTACTTCAGCCATCCCAGTGTGATGCTGTGGGTATTTGCTGACACTTGGCTGAGGATGAGGGAAATCTAGGAGAAACAACACCGAGATCGAATTTGGTGTTCATTCCTCAATGCCACAGCAAGAAAGATTGCTTAATCAGTCCCTTCCGTCTCTGAGAAGAATGTGTTCCGGAATAATGTCTATCCTGTATCTAAAGCCCAGCTGTTGTGTGCTTGCACGTGCTCCCAACACGGCAGTGTTAAGGCTGGGCTTGTTCGGGAGCCAGAAATGTCAAGGTCCAGCCATGACATCAAGGGTAAGCTGAGGTAGGAGGTGGAGTTGGCAGAAATGGCTGGGCCAGAAGCTGGTGGCTCCTGGCAGATTCAGAGCCTCCGTGGATTATGGCAGGTGATTGGAAGGAAAAGCTGGAGGGAAGAACCAGAGCTGATGGCAAAACCAGCACTGTTGAGGCCAGAGGTGATGGCTTCTGGCACAGATGCATGCAGGGTGCTGCCCTAGGGCTGGACTAGCCTGTACACTTGTCTATATCACTCAGAAATCTATGACGTCTCCCTTTTCCTTGCTTTTACCTCTTTTTCCTTCTTTCAGATGCCAGAGGCCAGCTTGGCGTTTTGCTTTTTCTCTGAAGCTCCTTCACCTGATTCCTGATCAGCCTGGCCGTCTGCCCTTTGGCTGCTTGCTGACCTCCATGCCTAACTGTGTCTTCGTCTCTTTCCTCCTCTTCCGTTTCTTTTCCAGGCTGCTCCTGAGAGTCCCACCTTGAATTCTCTGCTGTTTTTCCTTTCCTTTCCTTTTCCTTGTTTTCACCGGAACTTGCTCTGTAGTCAAGGAAGACCTTGGACTGGCAGAAATCTGCTTGCTCTTCCTCCTGGGTACTGATTGTGTCACCACATTGGAGCAAACCCTTGTGTTTCATCTCTAGCACTGAAGACCTGGGGCGGGGACAGGAAAATCCAATAGAAAACATAAAATATGGCTACATCTTGCCATCAATGAGACATTCGTTTAAAGAAGTGATGGTCAACCCCATTCACACATTTTAATTTAATTGTTCTGGAAGGAAATGCAAGCATGGGTAACTTTCAAGCCTCTCAGGTGCTACTGCAAGGTGACTGTCATGCTCAATGTTGTCAGCTGGAAACTGTCTAGAGTCTTCTAGGTGACAGGCCACAGACACAGACTTATGGAAATACTGTCTAGCTCCTGTGTCTGTCATCCTGGGTCAGCCCTGTGAGGGCTCCCTTGAGTGGGGGTAGCCTCAGACAATGTCTGGAGATATTATCTTGGTCACTTAGTACATGTGACAAGACCCATCTTCAGTGTGGGTGGGACCATTCCCTGGCCAGGACTTTCTGAACTGTGCAGTGGAGAAAGCACATGGAGGGTTGTGTGGACTGGGGATGTGATGTGAGCAGCAGCTGTCTCAAGCTCCTGCAACCGTGGCCTCCCCAGCAGCACAGCCTCTACCTCTGAATGGGACCCAGATAAGGCCTCTCTCTGTTAAGCTGCTTTTCTCAGGATTTGAGCACAGCAACAGGAAGAGGAACCCGAGAGCACAGGTCCAGATGGAAGCTCTGCTGGAGGAGACTGGAGCAGGTGAGGGATGGCGTCCTTCCTGCTGTCTGCTCGGCTCTTACAGCTGATAGACATTTTCCACACAATGGTGGGTCCCTGCTCTCTAGAAGCTGTCAGTCAGACACTGACAGAGGACAGTACTGGGCCAGGCAAGCTTCAAGGACAGTGAGTGGCTTGGTATAGGTGACACAGTAGAAGACATCACTGTAGAGCTCCTCTCTGACTTGGGTCTTTATACAGAGTGTCCCAGGCCAAGGGACAGGCTGGCCTGGCGCTCACTTTGTAGTTCAAGATGGGCTTGGTATTTGTCCAGCTAGTACTGGGTGGGTGCTTTGTTCAGTTTTAGTTATTTTTATTTTTCTGGTTGGTTTGTAGCAGAGATTATGTGTTTTGGTCTCTCTCTCTCTATGTATGTTTCTGTCTCTGTCTCTGTCTCTGTCTCTCTCTGTCTCTGTCTCTGACTCTCTCTCTCTCTCTCTCTCTCTCTCTCTCTCTCTCTCTCTCTCTCTCTCTCTGTGTGTGTGTATGTGTGTGTACATGTGTGTGTTGATGTTCCCTTTTTTTGGCTTTTGTTTTGTTTTTTCTTTCTTTTCCTTTCTCTTTTTTTCTTTTTGGTTTTTTGGTTTTCTGAATTTTTTGGTTTTTAGAGACAGGGTCTCTCTGTGTAGCCCTGAGTGTCCCAGAACTCAATCTATAGACCAGGCTGACTTCAAACTCAGAGATATCTACCTGCCTCTGCCTCCCCAGTGCTGGGGTTAAAGGTGTGCACCACCACTGTCTGGCTTTATTTATTAATTTATTTTCAATGTTGTTGTTTTGATGAGGCAGAGTCTCACCATTTAGCCCTTGCTCATCTGGAACCCAGATTTGGATCCAACTGGCCTTAAACTCACAGATGTCCACCTGCATCTGCCTCGTGATAGCCGGGGTTAACCTCATAGACTACCACATTTGGCCTCTGGTTTTGTTCTGTTCTGGTTTTCACTGGGTTTCTCCTCATCTTGAAGTTCTGGCTCTTTTGAATTGCCTACACAGCCTAGGCTGAGTCTGAACTCCACATCTTCCTGTCTCCACCTCCTGAGTACTGTTGTAGCTACCTGCTTCAGCTAGATGTTGGTTTCTTTTATAAATACCTGTGAATTTGGGCTAATTTTTCTTCAAGGTTAAGCTCAAGATATGCAGGTTCATCACTAACTGCAGAAAGGATGCTGTGCCCTTTCAGTTCAGCACATAGAATCCCCAGGGTACTGATGCCCCTTGCTGGTGGTCATGGTAACTTGGAGAAAGATAGGTAAAGCTCTCAGGCTCCACCAAAAGAATTAGAATTTGTATTTAACAATGATTTTGATGGACTGGAGAGACAGCTGATGTAGGCTTTGTGACTTCTAGCTGAAGGACATAGCAGATAGAGGCGGTTGGGCAGTGGGGCCAGAGCCCATAGTCTCAAATTAGCTTCCTTTTGAGTCTGTGGTCCAGAACCACTGTGTAAGTGTCAGAGCAGGCCCAGGATGAAGCCATCTCTGATTTCCCCAGTTCACAAGGTGTTCCTGTTAGACTAGATGTGTTTTTCCTAGCTGTGCTCCAGTGTTAAGGAGGAACAGAGAGGTGGCAGCAGCCACCTAGGTCATTCAGAAGACAAGCAAAGTTTAGCTCAATTAGAGTGCCCAAGTCGGGCTGGAGAGATGGCTCAGTGGCTAAGAGCATTGACTGTTCTACTAGGGGACCCTGGTTCAATTCCCAGCAGTTTACAACTGTCTTTAATCCAGATCTAGAGGTTCCAACACCCTCACACAGACATACATGCTGGCAAAACACCAATGCACATAAAGTTGAGAATAAAAAAAGAGTGCCCAAGTCTTCAATGGAGGCAGGAGGAAGGGCCTTAGGAAGTTGGTTTTTGACAAAAATTAGTATTTTCTTTTAGCTAAATTAACTTCATACTATAACAGATTAAAATTACTAAAATCAGATGTGGAATTGGAGATACTGTTGCACATGCCTCAGAATAACAAGAATTCCATGATTAATAAAATGTAGTGTGTGTCTGTGTCTGTGTGTCTGTGTGTCTGTGTGTCTGTGTGTGTGTGTGTGAGTATGTCTCTGTGTGTCTGTATGTGTCTCTGTGTGTGTGTGTGTGTGCCTGTGTGTGTCTCTGTGTGTGTGTGTGTGAGCATGTGTGTGGCTCTGTGTATGTCTGTGTGTGTCTCTGTGTGTGTGTGAGTGTGTCTCTGTGTGTCTGTCTCTGTGTGTGTGTCTCTCTGTGTGTGTGAGTGTGTCTCTGTGTGTCTGTGTCTGTGTGTGTGTCTCTGTGTGTGTGTGTGTCTGTGTGCCATAGATGTAACAGTACAATGCCAAGGCCAAAAAAATTGTGTCTAAAGATGGCTTGAACTTGTTTGTAGAGAATGCTACATATTCTACATGTTTTCAGGACTGATGATCAAACTCGGCACCCTCACCTCACCACCCCTGGCAGATGAACAGACTAAAGAGTTGGATTTTTCTGTGCTGATATTAACCATAAACAATTAGACTTGGTTTTGTTACGTGTATAGGGACAGCAGCAGAATGTTAGTTGCCCCAGACTGTCATGAATGGAAAGGTTTTTTCTGTTTGTTTGTTTTTGTTTTTGTTTTTTTTTTTTTGTTGTTTTTTTTTTTTGGTTTTTTGAGACAGGGTTTTTCTGTGTAGCCCTGGCTGTCCTGGAACTCACTCTGTAGACCAGGCTGGCCTTGAACTCAGAAATCCGCCTGCCTCTGTCTCCCAAGTGCTGGGATTAAAGGCTTGCACCACCACCACCCTGCGAATGGAAAGGTTTAAATAGGGCTTGGAAATGGACCACAGTAACTGTCACACAACAATACTATTGTGCTTCACACCTTTCAACCGTGGTTGTCAAAATGGCTAAAATCTTATGTGTGCATTTTAGCACATGGAAAACTGTTAAGACAAAACAGGATCTTGTGCAAGGTCGCACTGGAAAAAACTGCTAGACTCAGGACAAGAAACTCAGCACATGGGGCCTTTATGTTCATGGATTTTTACATCTGGGCATCAAACAATATACAGATGAAAACTTTCCAAAAACCATATCTACAGTGAAACATGTCCAGTCTGATCCCCTACCAGTATTCCAACTTCAAGCGGATAGATGGGGTCTAGGCAGCACACGGCTTGGGCCCCAGGAAGGATTTGAGCTCCTGGGAAGACATATATAACTCTATGCAAACACAGCAGCATTTTAACAGGAGACTTGGAGCACCCATAGCTTTTGGTGAGCCTGAGGCATCTGAGCAGTTCCCTCTGGATCCTGAAGGTGGGTCCATATGTGATTCAGAACCTGGGCCTTCCTTTGCAATTCTGTTTCTATATTGAAGTCTTATTTTAAAGTCATTGTCATACTGTGTAACTGGACTGGCCTTGTACTCATTTTCCTCCTGACCTGTGTTTTATTTGGGGATTGCAGGTGGATGTCACCATGCTGACTGTCTCTCTTATCTGTAGTGATAATTTTCTCCTTATAATTTTCATAAACTGTGCACACTAGTGACATAAAAACTGCAAAGCTCTGGTATAGGAAGAGAGGAAACATTAGCCATAAGCCAACACCATGAGCAATGGGTTCGACTTCTTGGAACTAAAGGAGTTGGAGGCTTCGCACTGATAGATCCCTGCATCTGCCTTCCAGACAGGAGATATGGTGAGCTTGTGCTTTTCAGATGACAGTGTGACCCTCTCCGTGATGTTCAGGGGCTTGTAATTGAAGAACCAATTGATGTCTACTCCGGTGTCAGGCGACACACAGGTGAAAACTGAGACACTCTTCCTTTTCACGCTAGTGTGGTTGAGCTGGAGATAGGGTTTTGTCACAATCTCTGTGTGTGAACAGAAGAGAGCAAATGAAAGATTCATCTCTAGTCACCTCAGCCAGCCCCTCTCTGCTCCAACGTACCTAATACCAACTTTTCATGGGGATTCGGAGCTGAGGGTACAGCCAGTGTCTTGTGCTTGCAATGACCACCCATGGCCTGTGCCATCCTAACTCAGCCACTGTGTTCCCTGGGTCTCTGTTTCTCTATAATAGGACACATGATGAATGACCATTGCCGTGTCTGTGAGTTAACCTTAAATAAGGACAAGGATCTTATCTTGGGACAGGGGAGCTGTCCAAATCAGGGGAGTCTATTACCCTTTGCCTAGCTATGAGATTTCCTTGGGCTGGACCCATGATGATAAGCTATTTCCATAAAAACCTGCAAACCCATGAGACGTTCTGGCTGATGTCCTGGGCACCTGTCCAGCTCGGTCTCCATGCTCAGTCTCAGCAGAAGGAGATGCCAATGGGGAGGCCTGGGGTGGGGGTTCCAGCCCTGGAGAAGAGGTCTCCAGGGTCACCTGGAGTAAAGTCTGGGACAAGGTCTGGAGCCAGGGCTTCCTGGTGCTCACATCTGTGTGAGAATCCCATATTTTTCTCATGCCAGAGTCCCTCAGGGTCTACCTCAGGGCCGTGTTCACAGTGAGAGCCCTGCAGGTCTTGACTGAGTCTAATGTCCTTGTCTGAGTTACCCACTGCACGCCCTGCTCTCTGTGTGACACATTTGGTGATGGGGTTTGAGTACTGCACTTTAACTCCCTCGTGTGTGTCTTGCACTAAATGCTTGAGGAGATGCAGAGCAGAGGGGAGGTAGGCACAGGGCAGCACTGTCACCACTGTGTGTTAAGTGGAATGATCCCTCCGAGCACCCACAGGTTGCAGAGAGTCACTTACTATATACTTGGAGATGGGCATATGTTATTTCCTGTTGATTGTGTTCTTTAAAGGTTTTTAAAGTGTAGAATCCCGTGTCTTCCTGGGTGACATCCTGGAGCATCATGGAGCCGTCCTTATAGATTTCTTCCCTGCCGCTGACTTTCTTTCCAAGTTGAAGTGAACCACTGGATTTTTTATAATGCGCAATGGTAAAATTTTCATTTACATCTTTCCCTTTGTACCAGGAAAAGGAGAGGAGGTTCTCTTCCTGGTCAGGAACATAGAGAAGAACCTTTGCCCCTTCAGCAGCCGAGAACCGCATTTCTTTAGATGTTAGCAGTGCTGCGGCAGGGGAGTTCCAGCAGGTTAAAAGTGAGGCTGGAAGAGAGAAAACATGAGCATCAGCATTGGGCCCACCATAACCTGAGCATGGGAGTCTAAGGAAGGATGATATTAAGATGAGGTGTTTGGACGCAGGTATGCCCACACACTTGGTGCAGAAAATCAACAGGGAGCCTGATCCCTGGATGCCCCCGAAGCTGTGTCTTCTGCTTGGAACTCTCTCCTCCCATGTCTGCATGGCTCCCCACTCACTGCGCTCACATCTCTGCTCACAGTCAAGAGTACATTTGGTGTTGGGGAGGCCATCCCTGACCTTGTTCTCTAGGGACCCTGGGTTATCCCTATCTAATGTTGCTATTGTGGTCCCTGTATTTGCAGTCAACCCCTGACCACACCTTCTAAGATAGCCTTTGCTATTTCCAGTCCTGGACTTGCAAGCCCAGGGGTTGGGCTGCTCTTCCCGGGAGGCACAGTGCTAGGGACAGGCTCAGATACCAGTGAAGGAATAGAGAAGTGAGCATATCTCAAGACATGGGGGTTTGTGGGTCCATTTACACCAAACTGGGAGCTTATGACAGGGTTTAAGTTGTTATGTATTTTTGAAAGAGATTGAACATGAGCTCAAGAGTGAGAGGGAGAAGCATCACAAAGTCTGATAGTGTCTCAGGAGAGGGAGAAGCATCACAAAGTCTGATAGTGTCTCAGGAGAGGGAGAAGCATCACAAAGCCTGATAGTGAGAGTCCCAGGCTCAGACTCACTGGGAGCAGCCAAGTTCCAAAATGCTGGACTCTGAGCTTTTCAGACTCAAGCAGAATCAAGACTCCTGGCAGCAATTCATAAGATTTGGGGGAGGAAAACACCTTCATGTAGGCATAAGCACAGGGCAGGGAAGCTACACAGGGTCCTTGTTAGTATAGCTTCCTAAGAGAAAGCATTCTTTACAAATGGGGCTTTTTAACATAGGAGGAGATCTCTCTGATTTTAGCTTTTGTTTTAAAACAAGGTATAATGTTTTCCTTTGCTATAGAATTTGGCTGTTAGGAGACAAAAAATGAGTCTCTCCACTCACATAATGTGTGTCCTTATCTTCCCCAGTGAGTGTGCACATGCATGTGTGTGTTGGAGGTGTCAGCAGATAGCTACCTCCCTGTCTCCCACAGCCACCCTTCCTGTGGATTCTGGGCTCCCTGGAGCTGTATGAGGAGAGGAACAGCCTGTCTCAGTTCCTAAGACAATGTCCTTCCTAGGTGTCCAGGTTCCCGAGAGTGACAGGCACCTGGGAACATGCAACCTCCAACTTCACAGGGTTAAGGCATCCCCTGCTCACCCACTAAAGGCACCTAAGGCACCCTTCCTCCACAGCTCCCCCAGGGATTCCTCACTTCCCACAGCAATGATCCCGCTTTCCTGCTTTCCCCTTCCCAACCACACACAGCCATCCTCTCCAGCACTGCATACATCCTGTGGCCTCACAGACAGACCCCTGTCTGAGTCCTGGACTGCAGCTCACTTCTCTCTTCCCATCAAGAGAATCTCTCCAGGGCTACCTCCTTCTTTGTCCCAACATTTTCTCTGTGCCCTGCTGCCAGCTCTTCCCCCTCACAGGGAGGCTTCCAGGCCTCTGTAGACTCCCAGGTGCTCCTCCATCATCCCTCCACCCCCATTGCCTGGTCTCCACCTCTCCTGTGTCAGAAGCCCCAGCACAGCCCTGTGCACAGCACAGCCACATCCCTCCCACAATGCACTCCTGCCTGGAGACTCCAAGCACACCCACAGCTCAGCATCAAGGCCCTGACCCCCATTCCAGAGCCCCTGATGGGTACAAACACACAAGCCTGGATCTGACCCAGGACATTTGTGGTCCTCTGGGACCACATGTCCACATGCTCTGGGCAATCTCTGGGGTGGAGCAAACCCTCATTATTACCATGGCCACCCCTGTGAGGACTCCAACAGTCAGGATACAGCCATGTACCCTGTGGGCACTGGTGACTAACTTGAAATAAAGAGCGATCTGGCTTTTCCTCCCCTCTGAACACCCCTTGTTCCCTGAGAACATCCACCTGAGCAGCCTGGGTCCCTCCCTGTGTCCTCTCCTCTCAGCCTGAAGCAGAGTCTCCTCCCAGAGCCCCTTCCTGTCAGAGAGCCCCACCACCACCACTCCAAGACTGGCCTCACCTGTGAGCAGGAGCCCTTTGCAGAGAAGCAGAGAAGGGGACTCCATGGTCTCTGTTCCCATGTGTGCTGTCCTGGTGTCTGAGGGTCCTTCCCTCTTATTTCTCCTGTCCTTACCCCAGGGTCATCTCCCAGAGTCACATGGGCTGTGTGCAGTGAATCTGCCCAAGGCCATGCTCTGTGTCAACTGTTCTTGCTGGGGGACTGTCTCTTCTTCCTTTTTCCCTCCACCCCACCTGTCTCTAAACCCATTCTTTAAAATGTACTCCTTTATTTAAGACAGGGTCTCATTATGTAGTCCAGGGTGTTCTAGAACTTACTGTGTAGCCCAGACCTCAAACTCACAGAACCCAGCCTGCCTCTGCCTCCTGAGAGCTGGTATTAAAGGCAGGCTCCACTATGCCCAACTAAGATTTATTTGTTTAATGTGTTCAAATGTCCTACTTTATAAATGATGTTTAAATTCCCAAAGATATAAAAATAAGTCGTGACCCTGTTTCCAGAACCCATCATTCTGATTACCCACTTGCCCCTCCCCCAGGCCCCACATTCTGATATCCTGGAGTGCCTGCCCTTTTCTGTAGCTTTTGTACATGGACATGATCTCTTGGTCAGGAAGTGAGCCCTGGCTAGCTGGGCCCATAAGGCAGGTCTTCTATTCCAAACCCAATGTTCTCATGTCCATGATGAAAATGACTCAGCATCCCCAACTTCTCTGCAAAATTATTGTTTGTTTGTTAAGCCTGGACATCTCTCTGATTGACATCCAGACCTCAAGCCTCACCAGTCCCTAGGGCTCTGGTTCATGTGACTTCTAGCTGTGCAGGTCTCCAGGGTCACACTGGGGAATCTCGGTGGAGGCCCAAGCTGGCAGCCCCCACTTCCCTGTGATAATTAGTCAGCTGTTCCTTCATTTGTCCTGGAGCAGGTGACAGGCAGATGAGAGGTAAGGTGGGGATGGAAGATGGCTGTCCCAAAGAAGCCTGCTTCCTGGCTTGGGCTTTCTCAGCTACCATTGACCATCTTAAGTGAATAAAAATGGGAACATGAGCACTTCAAGGGATGGCTGAGGAGAAGGTTTTCAGTGTAGACATGATGAATGGCGGCACAGCCAGAGGTATCTGGAAAGGGCAGGGAGAGAAAGTAGTAGATTAGATATGAGCAGCATCCTGAGTGGGACCATAGGAGGAGAGAGAGGGGAAGAGAGAGATAGGAAGAGAAGACCAAGAGGACAGAGAGAGCCAAGAGTGACCAAAATGTCTGAGTTACACAGGAATCAGAACCTGGGGGAAGGAAAGCCAAGCTCAGGAACTGGAGAGGTTTAGGGGTTACGGGTGGGGCTGAGAGGAGTCAGTCCCTGCCCTCAAAAGAGTTGCAGAGCAGGAAATGTCCAAAGATACTTCCACACATGTGCGTGTACACACACACAGACACATACTCCATCACAAAGCAAAACCCCTCAACTTCCTCAGATGCTCTCTTGTGCTCTCATCTGTAATGGGGTCATTCACTGGTGACCATGAGTCCAGGCCTTGCCCTCAAGACATGAGGAAACTTACTAAGAGACAGGAAAGAGTCAGTGTAGCCAGAGGTCTTAGGAGTGGGATTTCTGACTCAACCTGATGAATGTCTGAAGGGAGACTTGGAGGGGAGAACGGTTAGTGTGTGGACAAGAATTTTCTCTTTTGGCTACCATGAGATTTAAGCCCAAACATCCTGTTGGTTTACCACTAAGTTAATTATGCAGTCACATTTATTCATTTACATTTATTTTTTAATGTTGGTTGAGTCTAGTAAGTTTGGAAATCATTATGTATTCCTTTTACTCTGGTCCCCAATGCAAGAATCCTCCTGCCTCAGCCTCCTAAGTGCAGAGACTATACTCATGCAAAATTAAGTGTACATACAGATCAGGCAGTAGTGGTCCACACCTTTAATGTCAGCACAGAGGAGGTAGAGGCAGGTGGATTTCTGTGAGTTTGAGGTTAACCTGGTCTATAGAACAAGTTCTAGGACAGCCAAGGCTATATACAAAGACATCCTGTTGAGAAAAACAAAAACAGCAACAAAAACAAAAAATGCAAATCAAAACCAAACTAAGTGTATTTGCATACCAAAGTTGCTACATACTAGCTAGGTAGCCTTGACTTATAAAACCTCCAAGGTCACTGTAGGAATATTTAGCTTACTCTGTCTAATTTTTTAAAAAAATGCTGGACATAGTGGTACACACCTTTAATCCCAGTACTTGAGAGGCCTGGGCAGGCAGATTTCTATGAATTCAAAGCATCTTGGTTATCATAGTGACACTCTGTCTCAATAACATAAAATTTAATAAGTAAAAAAATAAAAAAAATGTAAAAACCTTGTTAACTGTTTAAGAACTGTTTAAATACCAACTACAGTATTTCCCCTTTGTTTTTGTTTGCTTGAGACCTGCTCTCTGGCTGCCCATTCGGGCTGGCATACACTGAGGACAGCCTGGGCCTTCTGGCCTCATCTCTGCAGCTCCCCAGTGATAGGGTGACAGGGAGGTGCAGCAGTTCTGGCCGATGCTGTGCTGGAGTCTGACCCAGGGCATGCTAGGCAAGCACTCTGCCTGCTACACAGCATCCCAGCCCAGAGTAGACTTTCATTACAGACTGAGGCCCAAGCCAGCACTACAGGGAACTCAAGGCCACCCTGAAACCTTCCACAGGAAGATGGACACACATCCTATTTACAGGGTTACTTCCTCCTATAGACACAGGATGTCACATTCCTGACAAAACTGCTCCTGAAACATACCCCGGAACGGGAAATCAGATCGGTGACAGCAGTGATTATAGATAAGTTTCCATACGTGCTCATCATGCACTTAGTCCCTTCCTAGCCCTGGGAGACATCTGACATCCGCCAGCTGCATGTGACTTATACCTTCAGAACACCTGGATGATCAGCTGGGTGTCAGTGTCAGAACCATCGAATATGGAGGCCAGGGGCTCCATCTGGTACTGACAGACCCAGGCTAGGACTCAATAGAGGCCATTGCTGGGGTGAGCTGCAGTTCTCTGAAGGCACAATACACTTCTCAGCCTTGCTGCCCACTGTGTGGTGTGGAGGACTGAACCATAAAGAGAAAGAAGGGGAGAGGCATGGAAGGTGGACTGGACACTGGAGGGGACAGAGCAGAGTCTTAGACACCAACAGTCTATGTGATTCTGGAGGGAGCTGCTGCCTGGGAGGAGGGTGAGCTCAGAGGAAGACAGGAGAGCTGAGAGCACAGCATGGAGCACGGGAGCAGGGCTGAACCTGAAGCTGTTCTCCACAAAGGGAGGACTGAGGAGGCAGCAGAGACCTGGAAGTCCCCCCTCCCTCTTTCCTTTTCTCCCTCCCCCACTCTCTTCCAACATATGTCACCCTTGATGACAAGGGTTTCTCCTCACAGTATCATAAATAAGAAAGCTATCAGTGTGGGTGTGGGATCCCTGTACCCATCACAGTAGGCAGGGAGACAGTCGGGTGAGGTCAGAATGCAGTTCAGTTCAGCCAGAAGTACTTAGGTAGTGCTGGGACAAACTTCTGGAGCCTGACACTGGGAGCTCTTAGCCATATTTAAGCACAGCACGATTTGGGGGAAAACGTTTCCTGATGACAATCAACTCGGTCCCAAGGGAACAACAAAGCTCAAGGCGGCATGTTGACTCTGAGACTCTTTACAGAGTCCATGTCTCTTCTTCATGAACATGGGCTCTGTTGACTTACAGACAATGCTCAAGATGAGGGTCTGTGGAGAATGGCTGAGGTACACATAATTCCTGTCCCAAAGATAACACAGAGGTCACTTGGGCTGTTGTAGAGTACAAGTGTCAACTGTCATGAAGATGCTTGTACAGACTAAGAAGCAATGCTCAAGATGTAGGGGAAAGCCAGGGGTACACAAACGTAAGATTCTGGGAGACTCAGATGCAGCTGGCCTCACAGAGAGCTAGAGATGGCAGGTTGTAAACTACAACCTTTCCCTGCTGCTTCCTGGAGGAAGACAGGCAAACATCTTCTTCCACTGGAGCCTGAGTGTTTAACTTTGCTGGCTTCTCCAAGGCTTACCTGTGTGCACAGGGACCTCTTACCCTCTACAGGTGGGAGATCCCCACAGGAAGCTGAAACAACTCCATCAGCAGGCTTTGATGAGATAAAGGATCTGAGGCCATGATGGGGCCTGGAGTGTAGGAAGAGGATTACCTGGGAACAGCAGGAAGTGGCAGAATCTACACAAGCCAGGGGCTTAAGGGAAGGACAGGCTTTTGTTTAAACCCTGGAGAAGAGCTTCACCATGATGAAAATGATGGGGGTGGAGGGGAGGGAAGAGAGAGTGGGAAGGGATGAAGGGATGGAGGGAAGGCCACAGAATCTCTTCAGACAGCAGCCTTCATCTCAGGACCGAATTCCTGAGCATTGTCTCCCTAAGAGTCCTGGACCAATTCCCAGGACAAAGGGAATGTCCTATTGCTTCTGTTCTGTTAGCATGGTGGGAAGTTTCAATCTCCTGACTTAGTTCAGCACAGCATAAGGAGCACTGAAGAACAAGGTCCCACAGACAGAGCTGTCAAGTTCAGTTTGCCTCTCCCCTAGCAGCTGCAGGAAGCATGAGCTGGCTGAGGCACTGGGATGTGTCTTAAAGGTACAGGCCTGTGTTCTCACAAACAGGCGTGGAGCCCATTATCTGCTGACTGTGGGTGAGAAGAGGGAGCTTGGAGACTGTCTGGGGTCTCCCTAGGAGACCAAGGGCCTGAGAGGAGACCCAGGGTTTCTATCTGCAGCCTGAGAGAAGACACAGGGAGACAGGCTCAGCAGCAGGCAGCCCTCAGTGAACCTGAAATAGTAGGAGTGTGGCAAGAAAAGGCCAGATTGTCCCCCAAAGTTTTGGTCTCTTTATTCTGAAGACTGATGTTCCCAACAATTATGGAGTGTCTTTCCTAAAATCATAAAAATGGGAAGGCCAGTGAGACACCTCCATGGATGGCAGGACTTGTTTCAAAGTCTGAGGAGCTGGCTACAGTCTTCAGATCCCACAACATAGAAGGCTGAGTAATGCTCTTCTCCATGAGGGGAGACAGAGCAGGCAGCAGCGACGATGGAGGTCTCTTGTGTACCTTTCTGCAAAGGGGACACCACCTGGGTGTGTGTTTTGCTAGCAGGTGAGGAGACCATTCTCTGACAGTGTGGGTGGGAGCAGGGATCAGAGTTTCCTAAGGAGCAAGAGAACCTGAGAGCAAAGGCAGGGGTTTGTGCTTGAGCTTCAGGGAGCAGACACAGAGGGGAACAGATGGTCAGCAGAGAGAAGTCCTCAGTGAACAGAAAATGGCATGGGGGAGGGGAGGAAAAGCCAGAGTGTCCCCTACTCAAAGTTGATCACCATTGACTCCTGTACTCTGAAGACCTATTGTACTGTCTGGGTTTGTTGTCAACTTGACACAAGCTAGAGTCATCAGAGATGAAGGAGCCTCAGTTGAGAAAATGCCTCCATGAGATCCAGCTGTAAGGCATTTTCTCAATCAGTGAGCAATGGGGGAGGACCCAGCCCATGGCTGGTAGTCTTGGGCTCTATAAGAAAGTGGGCTGAACAAACCATGGAAAGTAATCCAGTAAGCAGCACCCTCCACGGCCTCCATCAGCTTCTGCTCCAGGTTCCTGCCCCGTGTGAGTTGCTGTCCTGACGTCCTCCAATGATGGTTTATGATCTGGAAGTGTAAGTGGAATAAACCTGTTCCTCCCCAACTTGCTTTTTGGCCTTGGTGTTTTCCTCCCACCCATAGAAACCCTAACTAATACACTGATCTCCCCAACACCGTGACTCCAAAACCTATCAAGCCGGGGGAGGGGATAGTGATTGTTCAGCTCACTGGATACTCACTGCCATCTCACTGTTTGCACTTGATTGTTGCACAGACCTCACCTTCTCAAGTAGCCTGCTAAGTCTTGATAGTTGATGTGGCATCACCAGACTATACACATAGAATGAACTGTGCCTGGTACACACACACACACACACACACACACACACACACTCGCAAACACACTCGCAGACAAACACACACACACAAACACACACATGCACACACAGGCACTTGCACACACACGCACATGGATATATTAAAATATATAAATACATTTAAATCAACCAGGGATACCAAACACTCTCATTAGTGCCAAACATGAGATGTTTATAAGCAACCTGCATTCCCGTTGATCTGAGACATTCATCCATTCATCAGGACTAGGCTCAGCCTAGTCCTGTCTTCACAATGACCCACTTCTACTGGACTGGAAGGCAGCCGGGCAGGGCAGCCGGTCAGTTCAATGAGGGGTGACTAGAACCATAAAGGGAGTTGTTTTTTGTTCTTGTTGGTATTTATTTGGTTGGTTGGTTGGTTGGTTGGTTGGTTGGTTGGTTGGTTTTTCGAGACAGGGTTTCTCTGTGTAGTCCTGGCTGTCCTGGAACTCACTCTGTACACCAGGCTGGCCTCGAACTCAGAAATCCGCCTGCCTCTGCCTCCCAAGTGCTGGGATTAAAGGTATGCGCCACCACTGCCCGGCTGTTTGTTTATTTTTAAAGGTCAGAAACTGAAGATGCAGGGACTCTGGAAGATTCAGTCAGTGAAGGAATCATCTCCACTGAACACCGTGAGTGTGAATCTGAGGACAGTGGGAGGGGTGAGCCATGGATACATCTGAGGAGGGAGCTCCACACAGAGAAAATGACACACTCGGGGGACTGAGGACATGGAGGTCATCTTGCTGTTTTCTATCAAGTAGGACAGGCTCCCCCTCCCCTGACCTGCTAGGCTGGGAGACAAACATGCCTGCTTAGGACAGAGGCGCCCATCTTTCCCTCTGTTGTTGGCTTTCTCTCTCTTACATTGCAGACCCACGTTTAACCCATTGTAGCACGCCTGTCACTGCATATGTCAGCATTGAGGTAGTGTCTCCCAAAGCTGCTGAGTGAGAAAATGTTCTTCTCCTTGTTCATAATCTGCCAGACAACCTTGGAGCCTTTTCCTGGTACAGACCTCCATTTCCAGCTAAGATCTTTGAAATCATGCCATATATCATAGCCAGTAGTTCAAGAAGGTTGGGGAGATCATACCGTAGTGCACCAATGGGTCCTTGTTGGTCCCAGAAGGTCACCCAGGTGCAACATGGATACTACATCCTATGAGCCTTCCATATGTGTTTTACAAATGAAAAAATCTATATGAGTCTCCATGAATGCAGTAATCCACTTTGTGTCCTCTGGGGGTTGGTGACACTGATACCACTGTGAACACACATGTCAACAATGGCCTATGTCACCCCTGGATTTGTTCTCACGTGGTAGATTGGGGGCTTAGAGCAGGACAAGTATTATGGAGTATTGCAATAGATAAGAGTCCTTCACCTGACCTAACCTGGGGAGAGCAGGCATGTGCTGAATAGCCAGCCCATGGATGTCAGCTTCAGCCCAGACTCTTCCTGGCTTCATTGTGAACATGGCTCTGAGAAAGATGCTGGGGGAATCCGGCAGGGCATGGCTAAGGTAGCCACAGGATCCTCACAGCAAGGCAAACACCAGGAAGCCCTGACTCCAGACCTCTGTCCCAATCTCCTCTTAGATGACAGACATTGGGAGCTTTTCTCCAAGGCTGAAATGTAACTCCCTGCTTTTGCTGACTGGGAGCAATGGTTTACTGTTTGCCCAAGTTTCACAGAGACCTGAAACAACCAGTGTTTGTAGCATGTAATTTTTTTTTTAAGCCCACACTTTTTCTGACTAGGTGCCGGCATCTGCAGTTTCTATCTGTTCCTAGCCCAGTGCAATGGCTCAAGACCATGACCACTGTCTCTTTCTCTGGCTGGCCTTGCTAAGCCACCCAGCAGGTATCCCTCCTGTGAATGCCTGGAGCTACCATTTGCATTCAACCAACTGACCTCCTTGGCGTTGCTCTGCCAATGGCACAGCTGCCACGTGTCTGCCCTTTCTCACTTGCCCACCTGAACTGTCCTGAATGGAAAACACCAGACAATCTTAATTTTAAAATTAACTAGAATGACCCAACTGCTGGACATGGAATCTATTGTCCTAAACTCATCATCCATTCTATGTTGAAAATTCTTCCAGTGGAGGGAGCCACCATCTGATCTGACAATTCTCCTGCCTACATCCTGCACATCCTCTGGATCTCCAACTGGCTGAAGAAAAGTTCCTTCCTCCCTTGCCCCCTCGTCCTCTCTGGGACCCAGAAAACCTGCCTCTTCTCTTCACCCAGCAATTAGCTTCTTGTTGTCTTTATTAGCCAAACAAATAATTAGGGGAAATCCCCCAGTAAGTGTTCTACAGCAGTTAGGCAAGCTAATCTGAATATCTGTTTCTGAGTCTTAGCATGGAGATCAAAGCTGGACAGGTACTCAGGACATTAGTGACCTGTTCTGCTGGGTTTATGAGATGTCATAGGAAGACATGGTCCTCAAGGAAAAGAATATGGGAGAGAGGTCCTCTTGCCCAGTGCTTCTCCTTAGAGGTCCATCCCAGGGACTTCTCTGGTAGGCAGTTAGCAATGGTCTCTGCTGATTTGGGAAGTTCTCCCGCTCCAAGGTCAGGTTGAAGGTCACTTTACTGACATGGCAACAGTCATCTACCATGTGTTCTATTTTAGGGAAACAGATACATGAAAAACAGTGGCCCAACCTCAATCACAGAGGTCATGAGTGGCAGATCCAAACAGAAGTTGTCTGTTTCCACCCCCAAAGGCCTGGGGGAGCCTGGGAAGCAGAGAGGGGCTGGCTGAGATCTCTGAAGAGGAACTACTGTAGGCTTTGATTTATCAAAACCTACTTTAATTATGGTTCTTTAATACTTCATCCTCCCTTTTAGCCCACCACCCACCAGAGGTAGGAGAAAAGAAAGGTTAATAGGAAACAGGGCTTGTGGACCTGCTTAGAAATAGTTCTTTGGACGATTCCAATCTGCATTGTCCGTAGTCCAGTCCATTGGACAAACACCAAACACGAGCCTGTTCTCAGCAAAAGCTCCTCCCACGTGTCTGCTTCATCCTGTCAAAGACAGTTTCCAGAACAATATCACATGACATTTCCCACTTCAAACTACTGTCATTTGGTCCTCTATCTCCACACAGCCTGTGGCACAGCCCTCCCTCCAGGTTACTGACACCACAGTCCATGAACAAGGCTCTGTGACCCTGATGTGCATGTCATTTGACACTGGACTCTCCATGCAATGTATCTTCAGTAACTGCAGCTTTGTTATCAATGAAAGGATGGCAGTGCCTCACACAAAACAAACAAAAACAGGTTCAGTGTGGAAGTTTGAATAAAACAACCCCTGCTGCTCTATAACAAGTGGCACTATTAGGGGGTGTGGCCTTGTTGGAGTGGGTGTGGTCTTGTTGGAGGAAGTGACACAGTTATCCTTCTGATCAGGATATAAAATTCTCAGCTCCTTCTCCAGCCCTATATCTGCCTACACACCATCTTGATGATGATGGACTGAACCTCTGAGCCTGTAACACAGTACCAATGAAATGTTGTCCTTTATAAGAGTTGCCTTGGTCATGGTGTCTCTTCACAGCAATGGAAACCCTAAGACTCCAGGATAGACAGTGTCATGGGGGAGGATCAGTGGGAGGTCTCCACCACTTTAGTTCCAAAAAGAGTCTCCTAGTCCTCCTACCTGTGATTAGTAAGCCACTCCTCCTCCCTAGTGTGTGTGTGTGTGTGTGTGTGTGTGTGTGAGAGAGAGAGAGAGAGAGAGAGAGATAGAGAGAGAGAGAGAGAGTTGTGTACAAAGTGGAGAAAAATTACTGTGAGAAAATTAACAACTAAGACACAAAGCCAGCCAGTGGTGATAAATACCTGTTAACCCAGCAGAAAACATGAAGCAAGAGAAAGCTGAGGACAGGCCAACCCAGGTTATACAGTGACACTCTGTCTTCAAAGAACAAACAAGGAGCCAGGCGTGGCAGTGTACACCTTTAATCCAAGCACTTGTGTGGCAAAGACAGGTGGATCTCTGTGAATTTGAGGCTACCCTGGTCCAGAGAGTTCCAGGACAGTTAGGGTTCTTACACGAAGAAATCCTGTCTCAAAACAAAATAAAACAAAAAGCATATCTGCTCTTCCTCCAGAACAATGTGGTTGGAGTTCCACCACCCACATGGTGGCCCACCACAGGTCTTAACTCCAGTTTCTGGGAATCTGGCGCCCTCTTCTGGCTTCATCAGGAGCTAGATAGACACAGTAAAATACATGCTAGCAGAACATACAAGCACGTTAAAAGAAATATAAATAAAATAAATAAATATTTTTTAAAAAGGTCATCAATATAGTAAACAGAATTGCAATGTAGTTAAGAGTGCATAGGCTCTGAATCAAATATATTGAACTCTCAGAATTCATGGGGAATTGATCTCTGAAGCCCTCAACCTTCTATATTCTCTGAGTCCCAGTTTTAAAAAGGTATTGTGAGCTGGGCATGGTGGTGCATGCCTTTATTTCCTGCACTTGGGTACAGAGGCATATGGATCTCTGTGAATTCCAGGCTAGTCAGGGCTACAGATGGAGACCCTGTTTAAAAACAAATAAACAAGCAAAGTAAATTGGTTTGTAGAGCTGAACATATCCTTTCACAAGCTCGAATTATTTTTGCTACCCCGACACCAGTCACCTATGAGAAGTTGGAATAATGATGGGCGATTGGACTGGACATATTTCACTGGGGCCATAATGTTATGCGCATTATATTTCATAACACATAATATGTTCTAAGCAGTCTGATCTGGTTTGTTTTATCCACAGATGTAAAAATCTATAGAACACAAAAGCCCAGCTGGGTTGAGTTCTGTCTTGTGCAACTTTTACAGCACAAAATAACTGGGTTTCATTGTTGTTACTTTGTGTTTAAGATTTATTTATTTTATGTATATGAGTACACTGTTGCTGTCTTCAGGCACACCAGAAGAGGCCATGGGATTCCATTTAAGGTGGTTGTGAGCCACCTTGTGGTTGCTGAGAATTGAACTCAGGACCTCTGGAAGAGCAGGCCTCTTAACCTCTGAGCCATCTCTCCAAACCTCAAGTTTTGGTTTTTTGAGACAGTGTTTCTCCGTGTAGCCCTACCTGTTCGGAACTGGCTGGTCTGGAACTTACAGTTCACCTGCCTCTGCCTCTCAAGTGCTGGGATTAAAGGTGTGTGCCACCATCACCTGGCAATTGACTGGGTTTGTTTGGTTGTTTTCTGATTTTTAGAGGGTACTAACCCCCTATGTGTGCTTCTCCCCTTGGGGAAGGCTGGCTCATTACACACTGGGGAAGCTTAGTCGGGTCCAAGTGGGTGCATTTATGGGGCTGAGAGGAGAAAGGGGTCTTTATATTCCCTGCAGTGGTGGCCAGGGTCTCCGGGGCAAGGTTTGTGGGGCAGTGTTGGCAAACCTAAGGCCAGGATATTGGAAGATGCTTTATCTGCATACTCAGGGGCTGTAGGGTGGAGTGGGGAACCTTATAAGGTCAAACAAGGAATGAAACATGATAACTATCAGGGTGATACATTCCAGCTGGGGTTGATGGGGGAGGGGGGACTTTATGGCTCCAGATCCAGAAGGGGAGGTATCTGGGGTTGGAGCTTCCTTGACCCTTCCTCGGTAACCCTGGGCCACTTCGGTCCCACAATAGAAGTATAACATTTCTCACACTAGCCATTGTGATGTTGGGGCGTGAAGCACACTCATATTGTTGTGTGGCCATGACCATTGTCTATTTCCAAACCTTTCTAAACTTGAATGCTGAATTGGCTGTGGGTTTCCGTGTGCACCCCAGCTGTGCTGGTGGCGGAGTCTATCCACAGTTTGTCTGTTTTCATCATTAAAAACGGCTCACTTTTGTCAAACGACTTTATTGATTCAGTTATGGGTTATGTACTGCATCAGTTTTGTGTCTCTTTGTGCTAATGTTAAATGTTAAAGCCCGACAGTAGATCTGTCACGTTGCCTCAACCTTCATCTTGTAGCTCATGACTGTAACCTGACCTAATGTTTCTGCCCTAACGATAAGGTCATGTTGTACTTTGGACTCTGGAGACTCCCTTTCCTCCCTGCCAATCAGCCTAAAGGTCACATAGCACTGTTTTGTCTTGATAGCCTAAGTGTTGCAAACACGCCTTTTCATGGGTTTTCCCATATAAAAACTGGCCCTGAGAACTTATGCCTGTCAAAACTTGGTTCCCAACTCCTGGCTGTGTCCCTGATTAATCAGTCTTGGAGTGTGTGTTCAATAAACATGGATATCTGACTGAGATTGATGTCAGAGAGGTTTCAGCTAATCCTGAACCCCAACACTACCAGATCTATACGTTCTGAGCATGTAGGAATCTGTTTTATTGAAGTCACTCTAGTATGTACATAGAAATTGAACTCTTAGTATGTTGAAGAATGGACAGTAAGGTCTCATATTTTGCTTCCACAGTTATTAATATTCCATTTTAATTTATAAAGTTAATCTGATCAGAGGTTCTCAGTATTGTTTATGATTTTTGAAGAACCAACCTTTTCTGTTTTTCTAGTCTGTTCTAGCCATCATCTCTCTACTCTGGCTCCCTGCCTCCCACTAACCAGCCTTTCATGCGAGGTTAAAGGTTACAGGTGTAGAGTTCTTTTCTTAATATCGAGGCCTCACTATGTAACTTCAACCAGCCACAAACTTGAAATCCTCAGCCTCCTGAATGCTGAAATACTAAGTCACACTCCTGAATCCTGCTCTTCTACTGGCTGTTGGTTTAGTCTGTTCTTCATTCTATGTGTTTATCGTATTAAGTTATAGTGCTCATTTGAATTTTTCTTTTCTAAGTGCAAATCTTTGTAGACTCAGGTGCTCTGAGTAGTTGCTTCCTTGATTCTTACCTTCTATAACTCTCAGATCCTAACTGAGTGTGGCCATACATGTATCTTTTTACAGGCAGGAGTGATGGCTCAGCTGTTAAAAGCACATCCACTCTTATACAGGAGTGAAGTTCCCAGTCCATTGCCTATGACAGACAGCTCATAATCCTGTGTAAATACATCCCAGAGGATCTGTCACCTCGGATTTCTGTGGACACCTGCACTCACATGTGCATACCCACAAAGAACACTTACACACAACTAAAAATAAAAATAGCCAGACCCTGGTGGTGCATGCCTTTAGTCCCAGCACTTGAGATACAGAGGCAGGCGGATCTCTGTAAGTTTGAGGCCAGCCTGGTCCACAGAGGATGCAGGCAGCAATGTCCACGAGGCCCCCTCTGAACCTTCATGCATGGGGCACACCCACTTACAGGAGAGAAGACCACTCTGAAGTGGAGAATTTCTGGTATCTTTGGAGACTCAGTCGTGTCATGTGATATTTTTCTGGAAACTGTCTTGTGAGAGGATGTTTTTGCTGAAGTAGACACATGGGAGGATGTTTTGCTGAGAACAGACACGTGGTGTATTTCTGGAAGCTGCCTGGAATAAGGGCATGTGATGCTTTGCTAGAGCAGATGCTTGAGAGAACACATGATGTTTGGAAAAGATATAAATATAATGCACAGACAGTGCCGACACGATGTGTTATTGGTTTGCCTTCTACTCTCTACTGGTCTTTGTTGGGCTTTGCTGAAGCTGATCTTCACTGATGTGTGGTTCATCTCGCCACTCTGCGGATCATCGTTTCTTGAGGCTTCGTAGAAAGAAATGCATCAAAGAACTTCTGGAGGCGTTCTGGCTTCTTGCTGCTTCCTTAAACTCAAGCCCTCTTGGCTTCTTCTGGATCAAGCTACCACTGCTGATTCCTGTGAACTGGATTGCTTCTATCTTGACAATGAAGATCGGAATCGCCCAAAAACCTATTTCTAAACAGGTCCACATCCTCCTTTGCCTAATTAACCTTTCCTTCCCACTACCTCTGGTGGGTAGTGGGTTAAAAGGGAGGTTAAAGCATTTAAGGACCCTTATTAAACTAGGTTTTGAAAAATACAAGCCTACACCACTCCATGATAGAAGGTGAAGGAGCTGAGCCACAATGCTGGGTGGAGTCTCCTAAGGAGGATGAGACAGGAGAAAACTCCGAGAAGGGCAGAGGCTCAGTAGAGGGAGCTCTCAGTAAGGGGAAATGGTAAGGGGGCAGGAAACACCCATTGTTCCCTATTCAATGACACACTGGGGTGGGGCACTGAGGGGACAGAGGTATATTGTTTCCCACCACCATTACAATGGTTGTCATTCTGCAGACTGATGTTCTCACCCCCATGGGCTGACTGTAAAGAAAGCAATACTCGCCGCCGCCAATCTAGAGGACCTTTGTTGCACTCTCTGACCTCACGACCCCACGGGCGCTAGAAGAGCACCTACTTCTTCAGGTTCTCCTCTTAACTCCAGGTAGCTGCTGAGGCATGATGCACACAAACACACAAGAGGGTATAGCCTAGCACCCACCCATACATACACTCAGTCCAGCCACAGCACACACTCTCAACTCAGACACCACACACACACACATACACACTCAACCCAGACACCACACACATACACACAAAGACATAGACACACACACTCAACTCAGACACCACAAACACACACAAAGACATAGATACACACATACACACTCAACCCAGACACCACACATACACACAAAGACATACACACACACACACACACACACACAGAGTCATAAATTAATCTAGAAAAAGCTTAAATCAACCTAGAGTATGAAGCACTCTTGTTAGCTCCAAACCTAAGAATCTCTTAAATAGCCGGGCGGTGGTGGCGCACGCCTTTAATCCCAGCACTTGGGAGGCAGAGGCAGGCAGATTTCTGAGTTCGAGGCCAGCCTGGTCTACAGAGTGAGTTCCAGGACAGCCAGGGCTATACAGAGAAACCCTGTCTCGAAAAACCAAAAAAAAAAAAAAAAAAAAAAGAATCTCTTAAATAAACCTTAGGCACCTAGGAGGCTGGCACACTCATTCACACATGTTCTGTTCATACCCACTCCTCCGTGAGCAGGTATCTGGGCCTTTTTCAGGCAGAGGCTTCCAGCTCCTGTCTCTCAAACTGACCTTAGTCTGGGGTCTGGAAGACAACCAGTGAGAGCAGCTAGACAGTGCAGTCAGAGGTTAGAGTAAGAAAAGAACTGAAGGTTTAGAGAGATGGTCCAGAAGTTAAGAGGATCCAGGTTCAACTCCCAGCATGAACACGGTAACTCACAAACAGCTATAACTTACATTCCAAGGGACGCAACACCCTCTTCTGACAGCTACAGGCATCAGGCATGCATGCAGTTCACAGATATACATGCATTCATCATTTGTACCAAATAAATAAATTGAGAACATGAAGACCCAGGGACTAGAAGATGCGGTCAGTGAAGGCTTCACTCCCCTCAAACACTATGTGTGTGCAGAGATCTGAGGACAGTGGGAGGCGGTGAACCATGAAGACACCTGAGGAGAGAGTTTCACACAGAGGAAATGACCCTCTCAAGGAACTGAGGACATGGAGGTCATCTCGCTCTCCATCACCACGGGGGAGGGGGGATGGTGGAGGGAAGAAGGCATGATTTACCCTTACCCATCCAATAGGCTGAGGGACGAACATTGCTGTAGTAAATATTATTTGGGGGTGTCTACCCTACCTTAGATCAGTTAGTTCCCAAATAAAAGACACAGACCCTTTAGAATTATAATAAGCCTTGAAGCACTGTCTGGGTATACAGCAGCCCTCTATGCAGTGTGTCCACTTCTTTATCAATAACCCTGAATACTTGCCTTATTTTGTTTGGGTTGTTCCTGCTGCATCCTTCAAGGCCATGTGCTCAGGATTCCAGGTACTTCGTGGCGACTTCTTTTTCCTCCTCTCTCCCCTCCTAGTGGTCTCTACCTGAGATCCCCAGCTGGGTAATTCAAACTCCACCTCTCTCTACTCCCCCCAGTAATTGGCTATCACCAGTTTTATTTAACCAATGGTTTTAAATTAGAGAGCAAGGATTAGACAAGAGAGGCTGGTATATGTGAGGGTCTACTTGTCTTGGATCAACTAGCCCCTGGGGTACAGAATTTAGCGTTTGAATACAAGCAGCACCAGACCAACCCCCTACATTTCCCCCCTAGCCATCCAGCTAGGCTGAGGGACGAATGCAGTGTGGAACATAGCTCAGAATATCTCAAAGCTGAGGCTATCTCATAGCTCAGGATAGTTCCTTGCTCGGGACTCAGGGCACAGGTCCCCATCTTCCCACCAAAGACAAACGGCTGAATGCTGGTGGATCTTTCCTTCTTCTGTCCCAGCGTCATTTTAACCAGCTGCCAGCCTCCTACCACTGCCCAGTCACTCACTACTGAAGGAGAGCCACCCACGGTTGCTATAAGGGCACATGTCCTCCTGCTTTCGAATAATCTGACAAACAACGTTCAAATGTTTTACTGGCACATACAGGAAGTTCCAGTGAAGAGGTGTGAAACTGCACGGTATGTGTTAGTGTTGTGTGATATAAAGCGGTATAATGGTCTGCTGCTGCGGCAGCGGCGGAGGCGGCGAATATACAGACCTAGTATAAAGATTTATTGAGGGGGAAGAGAACGGGTACCTGGAAAAAGGTAGAGGCAGGGAAAGGGGTGCGGGCGAGAAGGACAAAAAGAGAGAAACAGAGGAAGCGAGAAAGAGTTGCCGGCCGGAAACATGGGGGGGAGGGGGGAGGAGGGGAGGGAAAGGGAAGGGAGGGGGCTGGGGTAGCGATCTCTTCTTTGCTGCTGCTGCACCTGGCTTGGAGGGGGTGGGCGATGACGCAAGCTGTTGCTAGGTAGCTGTTAGGCGGAGCCTAGCGGAATTGTCTGTAAGCCTACAGTTAGCCTTTAATTCATCTGTGTAGGGCCTGATCCAACAGCAGAGTAACCGTATACTCCAATGGGTGACTGCTGCTGTGGAACTTCACTCAGAGGCACGCCTGCGTGTCGCCACCCTACATCCTTCTACACCCAACACCCTTCTACACGGAACGAGCCTTACAACTGAAGAAAGCATGTGAATCTCCACAAATACAGTGAGTGACCTTTGGGTACTGGTGGGGTTCATTCCACTCTATACACACAGGGCTGTCAGGACTGTACTGTGCCCACCTCCCCTTTGTGTCTCCAATCTGAGTTGTGAGCATTTAGTGCAAGACACAACAGAATCTTACATCTCATGTCACAAGCAGAGAGAGGAGGAGGGGCTGTGCTGGGTAAACTCAGCCCAAGGATGTCAGCCTGGGACCATGAACAAGGCTCTCAGAGTCTGTGGTGTCAGGCAGGGTCTGGCTCAGGAAGCCACAGGATCCTCAAAGTGAGGTGAGCACCGGGAAGCTAGAAGCTCCAGACCTCTGTCCCAAAATCCCCTCCAAGTAGCCCTGAGAAGTTTTCCTCTGGGGCTAGATTTCCGACCTCCTGTTAGAACTGACAGGGAACAAGGCTTTCTTCCATGTCTAAGTTCCCAGACAGACTCCTGTAAGCTAAGTCACTTAGGCATCTCCTTCCACAGAGTGTAGAGGATACAGTTGCACAGGTTCTAGGCGCTTATTCTGATGGGTTTAGGTGATGTCAGAGGTGAGGCCAGAGTCTCCAAGGCCAGGAACAAAGGAGACAGACAGTCCCCTCCCTTGCCTTCAGGGATCCAGTCCAGGAAATTCTATGGTGTAGTCAAATGGTAACACACAGCTGATTTGCTGGAGGTTGCTGACTGATCACGTTTAAGCTTCTCCTACAAAGACCATTAAAACCCAGCGGCTGAAGCAGGCCCACACCGGCCATAGGAAGCAGATCAGTTGCAGTTGATCCAGATCTGACGATGAACTACTTTAACTTCGGCTCTATTTCTGTTTCTTCATGGAAATTGTGTTAGGCCCTCCCTCCCTGCCAACAATGCCATATTAACCCAACAGAGTGCTCCCTGGTCCCCCCCTGCCTCTCAGAAAACCCCGGACTCTCCATCTCCTGGCTCTGCAATTGACAGGGCCCGCATTTCAATGACAGGATGACTCTGTCCCAGGAAAACGGCAGACTCAGCATAGACCCAGCCAGGAGGGAGGATGCTGGAGAGTATCAGTGTGAGGTCTTCAAATCATACCGCTCTGTGAGGTTTGGGGTGAAGGGCTCTTTCCCAGTGAGAGTCATTACTGCCAGGGCACCCACTCCCTGCAGAACAGAGGAGATAAGGAGTCAGGAAGGGGTACGGGAGGCAGGCAGTGGTGTTCAGGGGAATCTAGCAGCTCTGACTGACCAGAAAACAGACCCCTTCACAGCCTAGCAACCCGGTGCTTCTTTATTTACACAGGCTTCACAGAACAAAGACAGACTAATGATTATCCATTATGTGTTTGATTTTTCATTACATGTCCAGGGATACAAGTTTAGTCCCAATTAAAAAATACAAACAGAACAGATTTTATTTTTTTTTATCAGCCCTATCACACTTAAAGAATCTAAAGAATGTCTTCTCCAAAGCACATACATTTATTATGTGGCAGGCTGATTTTAGGCTATAGGATTCTTTAAAGATTTATTTATTTATTTAATATAAGTACACTGTAGCTGCCTTCAGACACACCAGAAAAGGGCATGAGATCCTATTACAGGTGGTTGTGAGCCACCATGTGGTTGCTGGGAAATGAACTCAGGACCTCTGGAAGAGCAGTCAGTGCTATTAACTGCTGCACCATCTCTCCAGCCCCCTAGGCTGTAGTTTTAAAGTACTCCAGTCAAACAGAAAGCATCTGAACTGTCTTTTTATGAACAGCAAATGCTAACACCTAACTTCTTTTACTATGTTTCATCATCTATGCTATAAAGTAGGAAAAGTTTATTTTAGTCCATCTATCATACTTTCTGACTCTATTCCTCCACAGCTGTACCCCGTATGACCTCCTATCTTTAAACTACATTTTACAGAGCTCTAAACTATATTTAAAAGGGCCTTGATCAGCAACCCATTCTCCTGACCAGTCAGGGTGTGTCAATTGTCTCTGTCTGCCTTGTATCATACATCAACTATACTGTTTGAGTTAGCCCAAGGTTAGATACCCCAAAAAGACTCCTGGAGGAATGATTGCCTCATATATCGATGTGTTGATCTGAACTTTCTGATCTCCAGGGCATAAGGAAGACTTCCAAAGAGTGGAAACATAAAGTTAATTTTCCTAAAAAGACTCAGGTATAATTTTTCTCAGGAAAAGACATAAATTGAATCATGATGCAGGAAGTCCCCAAGAATACAACACGCAGAGACCAAAACCCAAAAGTTAGAGACAAAGGACAGCAATTGTCCCAGTCCGATCAGCTCTGCTGGAACTGTGTCAAGCAGCTGTGCTGGCTTCATGACTCTTGACATTTCCAGTGGATATGGCTGTGACAGGTCTCCCAGACCAAACATCTATGGCCAGTGAGTGACCCTGCCTTTCTTCATGTGCCACAGTGAGGGATCTCTTTGTCAATGATATGAAAAATGGAGAAAAAGTCCTAGGGGAAAATCATCAGTGATGACACTAAGACAGCCAGTGTGGTGACACAAACCTGTAAGACTAAGACTTGACCCCAGCATAAGATGTGAGTCAGGAGGAACAGGATTACAGGGCAGCTGAGGCTACAAAGGGAGACTCTGCTTCCAGCCTCCAAAAAAATAACACATCAATAGAATTAGATTAGTGAGTGAATGACTAAATTAGATAATTAGATTAATTAAGAGGTTAAGAGCCTAGGTTCTGAATCAAATATAGTCATCCTTCACAATCCATAGGCAACTGATTTCAGGAGTCCCCAAACTCTGGATGTCCTGAGTCCCTGGTTAACATGGGTGTAATACTTGCATAGAGATAAACAACCCTCATGACCTCAGTCATCTCTGGTACATAACACCAGTGCTGCCTACAAACCAATCATCCTTGAGAAGTAAGGAACAGTGACAGGGACTGTCCACATTTCACTAAGGACACAACATGGTTTTTGATGGTTTGACCTACAGTGTGTTTAAACCGTGTAAAATGCTGGCACATAAAAGCCCAACTGGACTGAGTTGCTTATACCGAATAATACTATAAACTAACATTTATAGTATGACCTTGCTCAGGATTCATTTTTTTTTTCTCTCCTAACAATAGTTCTGGGGCTGGAGTGATGGCTCAGTGGCATTGGCTTCTCTTCTAGAGGACCCCGGTTCAATTCTCAGCCTCCACGTGGCAGCTCACAGCTGGAGTCTATGATTTCTAGGGGATGTGACGCCCTCTTCTGGCTTCCACAGGCACTACATTGCACATGGAACTCAGGACATGCAGGAGGCGAAAGACCCATAAACATAAAAATAAGTGGACAATATTCTGGTGTTACAGTAAATATTATTTAGGGCTTCCTACTCCACCTTAGATAATTTAGTTACCAAATAAAACATACAAAACCTTTATATTTATAATAAGCCTTAAAGCATTAGAGCTGAGCAGATATCAACGCTCTATGCTATTTTGTCTACTTCCTTGTTAATAACCCTGAGATATCACTTGCCATGTTGTGTGTGGGCTGCACCTACTCCAACTGGCTGGCCCTCAGAGCCATGCACTGACAATCCACCTACCCCATGCTGCCTTCTTCCTTTCTCCTCCCTCCCCTCCCTGTCTCTGCCTCAGACCCCAACCCTGGAAACTGAAACCCTGCCTACCTTTCTTCTGCCCTGCTACAGACTGTAGGCATCTTTATTCAACAAATAGTTTTAAATTAAGGAGCAAGGTTTGCACAACAGAAGCTGGCATACGTGAGGATTCACTCCTCTTGAGGCAACTAGACCTTAGAATAAAGAATTTAGCATTACAGCTCGTAGCATCAGACCAAACCTCAGCATTTTGGTGTGTTGAGAAATATATGTGTGTGTGTGATGTGTAAATTATTGTTTATTATTATAGCCAATCCTGGCGAAGCATGCCTTTAATCTCAGCACTTGGAAGGCAGAAGCAAGTGAATCACTGTAAGTTTGAGACTAGCCTGATCTACATAGTGAGTTCCAGGTCAACCAGAGCTACATAGTGAGTGAGATCCATCGAAAGAAAGAAAAAAAAGGGAGAGAGAGAGAGGGAGGAGGAGAAAAGGAGGAAGAAGAGGAGGAGGAAGAAGAAGAAGGGAAGGAAAGGAAAGATGAACAATCACACGACATCTATCACTTGGTCTAGTTTGAGGTGTACAGGTGAATGGCATGTTGTATCACCATTACCAGTGTCCATTTCCAAACCTCTCTAAACCTGTTTGATTCCTTATAGTTCAGCCTGCCTCCACCAAGCTAAGAACAATCACTGCTGGGACAAGCCAGGGCTCCCCTTTCCCCAGCCCCAGCGCCCCACCCTCCTCTGTTCTAGGCTCTTCTGCGACTCCCAGCAGCCCCTGGATATCCAAGAATCCTATGACCCTGGCCTCGTCGAAGGTCCAGGCCCCCAAACCAGCTCTGGCTTCTTCCCACATCTCAGACTGCGCTTTCCCACCCCAGCAGTGTTTCCACACTTACCTAATAACCCAGCACCCGCCCCGGCGGTGGTATGGGATAAAGCACAGTCGAACTCCCTGCGTTCTGCCTCCCCAGCGGCAGTGCCCTGTGGTGGGGTGGACTGGGACCCACAAGGATGTGACAGAGATGTCTCTGAGGGCTGTTCAGGGATCAGTTGACTCATGTTGAGGAGGACCAACCCATTTCCACTAGTGTGACCATCCAAGATTCCAACCCAGAAGAAAGGCCCAACAGCAATTGTGTCCGGGATTTTTCTGGGTATGTGGGAGGATGTGACCTGAGTCCCGGAGAAAAGAATGGTGGCTCCATCATTCTGGGATAGCTTCAAGGAAAACTTCCCGCTTCCAGTGGCTAACCTGTGCCTGGGTTCATGTCCTCCTTGGCTATTCTGGGATACCCTTTGCCTAGATAATTGCCCTATAGTCACGATGACTTTTCCCATGAGAGATGCCAGGAGGAAGGGGACTGCTCACGGTCCCCCGACACAGTGGTGTGCTTAGACATAGGAAGCGCTGGGAGGTTAGAGCAGACTTGAAGGAGGGAACGCCAGCTCTGCTAGGACAGGGACTAAAGTGTCTGACCCCAGAAAAATACATTCTGAGTGTTGTGTCCTGATACCACCCCCTGGTGATCGATATGGAGAACCGCAGTGTATGTCCAGGGCTCTGTCCAAATCAGCAGTCTGTTACTGTTTTCCTACTTGGGATTGGACCCCAGGAGACAAGAACTTGCCAGGAGAACCTGTGTCCTCTGCTCCTTTCCCTGGGAACCCTGACTTTGCTGCGGACTCTCATTGCCCATCAGGACAGTTGACTTATTACCCAGGTGGGCACTTGTCCACTATGCCTGCCCCACCCCCACCCCAAGACCGAGAAGAAGCTGGGTGACTTAGCATAAACACATAAACGTAATTGTCAAGGCAGTACATGGCTGGGTCCACATGCTACAAGACATGGGTATCAAATAAAGCTTTGTTCTTTCTCAACTATAACACAAAGTCAGTCTTCAACCCTGGAGACAATCTCCCCAGAGTCACCTGGGGTCCAGCCTAGGATAAGCTGTGAAGCCAGGGCTTCCTGGTGCTCACCTTTCTGTGAGGATGCCACGTTTCCTCAGCCAGGCCCTGCCTGACACCCACAGACTCTCTCAGGGCCATGTTCAAGGTGAAACCCTGAGAATTTATGCTCAGTCTGGTGTCCTTGGGGTGAGTGATCTACCACAGCCCCTCCTCCCTGCAACGTGGAGTAGGAGGAAGAGTTGAAATCACTGCAGTTTGTCTCTGCCAAATGTGTCCTGCACTAAATACTCAAACAATCACATGGGGACACAATACAGAAGGAAATAGTCACAGGTCAGGCAAGACTGTACTGGGTGTGTAAATTAGAATTAACCCACCCAGTACCCAGAGGTCACTGTGTACATGGGTGAACATATGTATTTCCATTTGTTTACAACATAGGTACTTAGACTTCATAGGATGTGGAATCCAATGTAAAGACAGGGCTCGTCCAGAGTATATTGTCTCTCTACCTCTGTGTTTAGGCTCCAGCCTATGGAAATCAATGTCCAGTACACATTACATATTTTCTTCGTGACTGATGCCTGCAGTGACCTCTTTGTACCAGTGAAGAAGTCAGCTCAGAGCCTTTGGAAAATTCCACCAGGGCCCCTCCCTTCCCCGAAGGGAGAAGTCCTTAGAGCATGTAGGCACCCCTCCCCTCCAGAAGGGAGAGGCTGAATCATATTTCTCAGG